>NC_055966.1:20742608-21030108 GCF_018492685.1 Alosa sapidissima | reverse complement strand
GAACAGAGTCCAGGTCATTCAGGTGGAAAGTTGAGCTTAGTCTTAAATATTGCATGATACTCACAGTTACAATTTCAAACAGTCAAACACAGCAAACATCAATTTTGTCTGTCTAATCTCCACAACAGATTTTGTATCTTGTACATTGTACACACTCTCCTATGCTTTCTGCACCTATACCGCATTCTTAATAATCTAATCAAAGTGGAATTGGAATATGTCTAAAAACAAACAAAATCAAAACATTTATATTTTATATAAGGGAGTATAGAAATATGCAACATAATTGTACAGGCCATGTGCTGTATTCAATTGCTCTCATTTACTCATATGCTGCGTATACAGTAGTGTGTTCGATTGCCCCTCAGGGCCAATCACTGAATGCAGCCATATGGCTAGGGTCATGCTCAAAACCAAATGCTTATTCGACACTTACAATACATTATGTTGCTTTTTTTTATTAAAGCTACCCTGTAATACTGATTATCTGATAATGTAATAATGATATCTGATGTATCTGGCTGACAGGAGTCGTTTAGTGATGGCATTTCTGTATTGGGCTGTGTAGGCTATACATTATGAAAGATACATAGAGTTTAAGTGCATTATGACTCTCTTAAGAGTTGATGCCACCACACATCCCAGTTATTATCAGACCAATGTGACAGCTTAAAGCTGGGATGAGGGAGGGAGAATGGCTGCCTGGTGTGATAATACAACAGATTTCCATTCATGTTTACATGCTTTACATGTTATGCTCTCATCTGAGATGACATTATAGCCATGTTAATTCTGCATCCCAGTCATCACATAAAAGCTTGTATTACAACATGAGGTTTGGCTGTAACATCCATCATCAAGGTCCCTGTACTGCACCAAACACAGAATAACAGAGCCTGACTCGGAGAAACACAACACAGACAAGGAGATACAGAGAAAGATTGACGGTGATGACAACGTTTTAAACATCTGTTCAAATCCAACCAGCAGAGAAGATCAGTTAAGCTCACTAATCTGCTTCACTTCACTGATGTGACCAACACAGACCGCCAGCTACAGCAGACCGAGCTATGTGACCTACTTTGTTTCATCACTTACTAGCCTTGTCCAGGAATTGTTCTGCTATGCATACAACCCTGGTTCAGTGTGAGCATGGACACATCCAGATGTTGTGCCCTAGTAGAGTGACGTATTGTGGAGAGGCTGTGTGGGGGTTGGGAGGTGGCGGGGTGACATCCCTTGTTTCCTGAGTAGACTCTCACACCCCACCCTGACCTGGGGGATGGAGCTCACAGATCTTAGCCTATACTGATGATCATTGCTCCTGTTGCCAAAACTAAACAAAATATCACTAACACTAATATAGACAGCAGAAACCTAAAGAAAAATCAACCCAAAAAACTACCGTTGTAGTCTGCATCACCGTCATGCATGCTGTCATCTGTGGGGCTCCTTCCTCCTCTACATGATCTTTAAAAGTGAGGTAAAAACGCAGAGCTCCACCCGTGCGCACACACACTATGCTGGGTATGGGCTAGATACTCACAGTACCATTACATGTGGACGAACATTTATCCTACATTATATGAACTGAATATAATAGACCGAAAACCCAATACCCTATTGAATTATTTGAGGGACAGCAGAAGGGAGTGGACAGCGCATCCCACCCATCTCCATGGGAGCGGTAGCCTAGGTGCACTTGTACATTTTCAGCGAGCACAGAGCTTCTCTACCTCGCAGGCAACGAACAGGGATTCCATGTAGTATTATGAAACCTGTCAAAAACGTCCCAAAACGGAGACGCTTGACAGCTGTGTTAAACTGTAGCCTACGGAAGGACTGCGCGTAGCCTAATAAAACCCAGCGCCATCTACAAAATGAACATGCCGATAAAGCCATCGGGCTACTACAATCTTCAATAGCTATAATTGCTTCCCTTTTGGATGGTTTCTATAAAACCATATGATAGTCACTGCTAAGACCATCAACTAACGACGACTATGATGAACCTGGTCTGTTACTTACCGTATGCTGCTCGGATTTCGGTGATCTCAGCCATTTTGAGCCAAGGCGTTGATGTCTGTTGAAATAATCAAAATAGCACCGCAGGCTAAGGGATGTATCTAAGTCGCTGTTCAGTTTCCAAAAGCCAATACGTCTAATCGCTACATATCTTTAATTATCAACGTTTTCCAGAATTGAATTTAGGCTCGGCCAGTCACGTTGGCTCTCCGTCCTGGCCTGGTGGTTGATGATGCTTTGACGGTGCGAGCTCGGATGCAGCGACACACTGGTACTCTGTGTCAGTCGGAGGAATTAGAACCGCCCATAGAAGTGTCAATAATGTTCAACACGCCCAATTTCTCCGTGCCCGCTTTGCTAATGAAGCCAATGGACTTAAGTTCCCACGGCTTGCTCACGACACGTTGGCCATCAAGACACTGATGTCAAGGACAAACTCTTGTTTGTTATAATATAGACTGTATTGAGAAATAGCCTATAACATTTTGTTTAAAATAAAAGCTTCATAAAATATGCAAATTAGAAGTAAGATCCAATATCCCCTCTGCATTTGGCAACAAACTACAATATTCTTGTTTCACCATCAGGTTTATTTAAAAAGATGAAATAACACTGATTACATAAATTACAGTCCACACTTATGTAAATGGCATAACACAATAATGGACAGTCACATCATCCGTAAAAAAATATTAGGCCTATTATTATCATTCGAGGCACTGTAGGCCATAGGCTAATTCATTATTTTGGTCACAAGCCATAACGATTTGTCGTCAATTTATATTTTCAATTCAAGGGAAATAAATAAAGCCTTTGAAACAAACTGGGGGAAATACATGAGAGTAGAATGTTGCATATACAGACTAATACCTTTTAAAGGCACAGTGTGATCAGAATGCAGATACCATCCATGTGCGTACACAGTGGGCTACTTACTCCTTGACAAAGCAAAATGGCAAGTACTGTGTATAAGTAGGGCCAACATTAAAGGCTTCCCAGCAATCCTCTGTTGTAATGCCACATCTGTGGGCTACTTACTCCTTGACAAAGCAAAATGGCAAGTTCTGTGTAAGTAGGGACAACATTAAAGGCTTCCCAGCAATCTTCTGTTGTAATGCCACTTGTTCAGATGAGGTTATGTCTAGATGGAGGAGTGGAATGCTAGTGCCCTCAACTGTCTGCTATGGGGATAACATATCAGGAAATGTCAAGACAAGGCAGTTCAATCTAAAGGATGGTCTTCTGATTTGCAGTCAGTAGTGGCCATTCCATCTTTGGGCTTTTAGCTTTTTATATGTGTGATAATATCATTACCATCAGGGAGGTTCTTTGGCAGTCAATGGTATTCAAGTACAATGTAAAGCAAAGAGGGGCAGCTATTGTCTTTTGGCTTAGAGGTGTGAAAGCTTGAAAGCTGAATCTTTTGATAGAAGACACACTATAGAGCTGATCTTAGGGCCTGGTTTTTCAAGGACAGCTCAGATGGCTTAACCCTACCACAACAATAACACTCAGTCATGTTACGATCATCCTACATTCCTTTGAGAGAAAGGCATCGATTATATCAGTGGGCCTGCTGGTTCCAATGCCAAGGTCACACTGTCAGTTACCAGCCTGAAGGACTGATAAAAGAAAGTGCGCCTGCCTTGCTCTTTGGATGTGAGTCTGCAACATCTATAATGGTAACAAAAAAGACAATTGCATGGAGACAGTGTCAGGGGACAGCAACCATCCCCTGTGCAAGTACATACAAGGAGGATGGTGCACCACTTTCAATAGGATACATACTTAGCATAGCCTCACGCTGTATCTCTGGCATATTATCAACCATTTTAAGTCAATATATACTTAAGAAGAAGGCCACAAGGTGTTTTTTGGTCATTTTTCTGTTATTCTTTTTGCGGTCTGTTGTGAACTCTGGTGTATGGGAAGTAAATTAGTATTAATAGTGAATTCCCTGACAGTCGTGTTTTACCACGGATGTTTCAACTGACAAATCAAATTTCCCATGTAAGATAATGGAATATATTGACTTCACCTGAAAAATATGAATTAACCAGGAATGAAGTTGCTTAGCACTAGCACTTAATCCCACATGGGTAAACAGATTTCAAAGTCTGAGCTGTTTGTTGTATTCAGTGGAAAGGTTGAAATGTGATTATTTTGTCTGGTTTCCTGAGTGATCCGGTACACCTTGGGCTAACCACCAGCTTGCACCAGGGAAAAAATCTCACCGCCGCAGGTTATGGGCCACTGGTCACTCTGACGGCCACGTGTGGAAACCTGACCATGGCGCTGCTGCTGCTGGTGCTGCATCTCCACGGCAGCGAGTCAGTTTCTCCACCCGGCAGCTGCAGACTAAATAGTGGGCAGGTCAATAGGTGCTGTCTGCTGGATCTTCCCATGGAAAAGAGTGTGTTCATGTGTGTGTGTGTGTGTGTATGTGTGTGTGTGTCTGTGAGAAATGGATTGGTGGGTTGAAATAAAGAATTCAAAGGTGTGTGTGTGTGTGTGTGTGTGTCTTTCTTTGGTTGCATGAGTCACACAAAGTCTACACAGTACCACGCCTGGGTGGGGCTGTTATTGCATGCTGTACGAGGGGGAGGAGAGGACAGAAGATGAACCAGGGGAGATGGGAGGAGGGGCTTCCCCACTCAGTTGGCCGGGCCCGGGTCAGCCAAGGGCATGGAGTGGAGAACCTCGTCCAGCAGCTGCAGCGCCCGGTGCAGGTGGACCTCTACCCAGCAGGGGGTGTGCTTGATGCTCTGCCGTGGGTAGTCTGGGCCCCAACCCTTCACGAAACTCAGCCGCAGGATACAGAGGCGCCGCAGGTCATCTACCCCAATACCTGCAGCTGCTGAGAGGCCTGGAGAAGGACAGATATGGAGAGGCAGAGAGAGAGAGAGAGAGAAAGAGAGATGGGTTGCTAAATTACATATGTGCTCATTTGTGAGATTAGGTGGAGTTGCACCAAGCCAATTGACATGAGCAAATAGTAAAAAGAACAACTGTTTTCTGTTATATTATATGAAATTACACATTGCATTAATTCGCTGTAAATTACTAGACAGGTGGTTGCTATCGATTACTAGAGGTAATTACTATTGATTAAAAGAGAGGTGGTTGCTATTGATTACGTTGGCTGATAAATTAGAATAAATCATTATGTTATCATGTTTACTGTAATGTTAATTAAACCTTTATCCACTGCTGTTGGTTAAAGTCAAGATAAACCTAAATTAGAAAACCAGGAGAGGTGATTATAGATATGAAATTGGAGAGGTGCTGAGGAGGACTGGGCACTCACTGACAGCTGGAGCAATGCCCCCCACACTGCCAGGCCCCGGGATGCTGCCCGCCACAGCGGCGGCCTGGGCAGCGGCTGCTGCTTGAGCTGTGGCCGCCTGCTGCTGCATCTGCCTGTGGCACTGCCTTAGGTCAAACACCTGACCCAGGGAAGAACATCACACAGAGATAGATCGAGAGAGAGAGAGAAAGAGAGACAAGGAAGGGTGTTGTTACTGAATCTGCCTGTTTTCTTTTAAACACTTGAGGAGGATAAAGAATCAGCAAAAGGTCCAACACATCTGAAATTTCTCTCAACATTAGAGATAATATCTACATCTATCAAACTTGGAGTGAAAAACATTGTAAGTACCTTCCTCTCTCTTTCTCTCCTCACAAACAGACTGTCCACATTTTGTTTCTGATTCCTACTGTCACCCTCTCCATCCTTGTCTAAAAAGCAATTCAGTCTCACAACCGCTCACAAATCTCCCTCACACAGCTGCGGTAATATTCTGCAATACATTAATCTGACTCAATGACTTATTCATAGGCTTAAACACTGTACTGCCTGAGCCTGTAGTTGATTAAAGCCTGTAAGGTTAGAAAGGTTACAACCACATTTTGTCTTTTAATAATGGCAGCAGTGTTCACTTAATTGCCAACATGATAGGAATTTTTGATAGGAACACTGATCTGATCATATAAAAAATAATAACACGTATAGAAACTGCATAGTGTACATAGAAAAGATACTGTCTTTATTTCAAAGTGTTCACTAGATATGGTTGAGAATATACAACTGAATTTATGAGTGTCTTAATGATTATCCTTAAACAACCCTGTGTGGAAGACTTGATGCAAACATGCTAACAGCAGCTAAGGATACTTGAAGAAACACATCCCAACAAGACTTTCATGGGAGATATGAGACATATATCACCTTAATGTAAGCCCCCGGGTATATCTTATGGACCGCGTCGCCAGGGGCTCGGCCTGCTTCCCTGTCCAGGTAGTAACTCTGCACAAAGACTGCATGGTCGCTCAGGCAACGCATCCACACATCGCCCTCCCCACGACACTCCAACTGCACCCCTTTACCGATGTGTAGCCTGTGGAGGAGATGGGGAGATTACTGAGCCATTACTGATCCGTTACTGAGGGAACAAATGTGTTTCACATATCTCCAATGCCATATCAACAAGCACAATGCATACAACATATAAACACATTTTAACTTATTTAAACCCTGTAGATTTGCATTTTTTTATGTTTTCAGCTGATTGTGCTGATTATGTTTTCATGTATACATGTTGTTTTATGTTTTTATATATTGTCTATCTTTGGTTTTCAGTTGTGTGGATGAAGTTTTTGTGGATAGGCTACTGCTGATTGTACTACGTGGGACAATAAAGATCTTAGATCCTCTGTGTACGTCACCTGTACCTTGAATGAAACTTCTACATACACTTTTATGTACTGACTATGACAATGACTATACATGCTCTCATAATTTAACATCTAGCATCATAATTTAGAAAATCCTTGAAAGTAAAAACTAGAAAATATATTTTTTAAAAGTAGTGGGAGGGGCCAAATACTCACCGAGCCCTCTCACTCGCGTCAGTACGGTGAACGTTGCTCAGCTGGCCCAGACAGAACCGGTCACCCCCAGATGGATCAACATAGCCATCCACTGTCACCACAGGGCAGTTAGCTGGAACCTTAAACATCTCCCCTACCTGGATATCCATCTCAAAGTATGAGATTGAGCACCAGAATTCTGGACCTGGTAAATAAGGAAGGCATTAATTTATTATGTGCAAGATTGTTATGCCTCAAATATGTACAGGTATGCGTGTGTGTGTGTGTGTGTGTGTGTATGTGTGTGTGTGTGTGTGTGTGTGTGTACATGTGAGAATCAGAGTAAAATACACACTCAGTCACCTGGATGATTGGATACTGGTTGAGGAAAAGAAGCAGGTGTGTGATGTTGGGACCCTGGAAGATGAATGATGAATGAAGACCAATGAAAAAAATCATGATCCATCATGACAAAAGATTTTTATGACACAATGTAAATATTGGTCAGTATGGCTTTCAGATACAAAGACATCTGAAACCTCACATACAGAAGTGATGAGTGGGCTGCTGATGGGATGACGGTTGGTGACTGCGTCCATTCTGCTGAGGTCCTACGGGTGTATAGGAGGCCGTACTGGAGCCTGTCCAGGTAGCTGACAAAAAATAATGAATGAAATGTCTCATCAGTCATATCACAGGATAGAATACAGAAAGGACTGTTAGCTATTCAAATCTGTTCAGTGTAACTGTTATGAAACATTTGCGTAATGTATATTAAACAGTTTTGAGTTTGGGTGCATTTTCTGGGAAAGCAGTAGTCCTACTCCCAGACCACAGCACGGCATGTTTTGGATTTTTTCCATGCTCCAATGCAGCGTTCCAGCACAATGTTAAATGTTCAGTAAATCAAAAGCAGGGGAGAAACACAACACACTCGGGGCTGTGCGTCCCCTGAGAGAGCAGGGCTGGGAACCACTGCAGGCAGCCATGGAGCAAACAACCTGTCAGCAGGCACAGGATCAGAGGGACACTCACTGTGGAAGGAGCCCTGGGACTGGGAGTGTTTGGGGGTGCCGTAGTCGCTCTGACTGGAGGGGGTCTGCGGAGGGCCGTGGCTGGGAGTGGAGGGGGGAGGGGTGGAGGACAGACTCCGGGGGGAGGCGATCTGCAACAGGCCCTCATTATGGCCCCCCTGCATGGACAACATCGGGCCAGTTGCTACGGAAATAAGCAAGACAGATAATGCCATCAATCGAGGAGTTTGCGACGGCTGTTAGGTGAGTTTTGTGTCAACTGTAAAGAAAGGGATACAAGTTATGACTGAGTGTCGGTTCAAGGTGACAGCACCCACATTGAGCAGATGGAAGGTTTTTGTCTGCTCTTGTGTGTAGCATACGGGGTGAGGTGGGGCTTTGTAAGGCAGGTTTTAGGAGGAGGGGGGCGAGAGGGGTTCCCACCTGGAGGCGAGCGGGGGATGTTGCCATAGTGGCTGACGGGAGTGGGATGGGAAGACTCTGGGTGGAGCTGAAGAGGGGGCAGCGGCTGGCCGTAGTGATCCGTGGAGAGGTGATTGGACTGGGAGGGCATCCTAGAGGGAGGGACGTCCATCTGGATGCAGTCGTGGCTGTACTCCTCTTTGATTAGTCTCCCTGGGGGGCCTGGGATGGTGGGGTAAGGTTTGGGGGGGGGGGGGGGGGGGTATTACCCAAAACACAGCATGAAAATCCAAACCTGAACAAGTGGGATTTTTTTCCTGTAAGTACACATTACTCTCAGCACCTTGTTTTGCTATCGTGCTGATAGACAAGTCCTGGCAAGTACTGATCTGACTGTGCTATTGGTGTTTTCAGCTTTGGCTCGTTATGCGTGCCAACCACAATAATCTTCATATTCACTCAATCATATATACTATGGATTGGTTTCTACTGAATTATGGTAATCGTTGCAAATAGTATTTTAAATAAAAAATAAAATTCATCCTAAAAAGCATGTTTGGATGGATATAGTAAACATAAAGTAAATTGTAATGTAATAGCTACAGTATATCTACTTTACAACAAGAAGGGTGCCCTTACCAGTGTTTTGTATACTGAGTCCCACTTCAGTGTGAAGGAGTTGGATTGCAATGAGACAGTGACAAAGGGAAATGTTAGTACTGCTCTGAATCACACAACATACTAATTACTACTGGAAAGGCAACACCTAACTTCAAAGTCACAAAACAGTCTGGTTTAAACCAGTGTCACACAGTATAACACAGTTGGGCTCTATTTGTCAAGACAGTCTGTTCATGAATGCATGGTTAAAGTGCTTGTTGTCTGTGCATAACACTAGAAAAAAAAGACACATACCTATGCCTGGTGACACAACCCTTTCATAATGGTAGGGATTCACACAGACATTGTCATATTTGAGGTCGAAGGCATACTGACAGAACTTGACATGCTTGAGTTCGTTCTTATGGAGGTCTGGCCAACGCCACAGCCGAGCGTAGATCACATGGGGGAAGCCTTTCCGCCCAGCAACCTGCAAAGGACAACAAAACAGAAATAGAGGGAAATGGTCTTGGATAGGAGGAAATAGAAAGGTGAATATGAAAATGGTGTTTATGAAAGCAGTGTAGGCCTGCTGCTGAGTAAGAGAGAGAGAGAGAGAGAAAGAGAAAGAGAGAGTGTTTGAATGTGTGTATGTGTGCGTGCTTGTTCGTAGGCCTACACATGTTTCTGGCTGTTGAGGGAGTGAACTGTTGATCATGGGAAATGAACCAGGAAACAATGACATGTTTCACTGACCATTTCAATGAGACATACCTATGCACAGAGGCATGCTCGCAAGCAGATCACTAAAAACCAATGACGTCAGACATGAGTAAATAATTCATGGAGGAGGCTCATTTCGCCTCGGGAAAATCTGGGGGACAGGAAGTTACATGGCCCCAGAGTTATCTGCTCTCTCAGACACGGCACATCGCTCACAACACAGGCAAACAGAATCGGACGGAGTCACACTTCGTGTCTGATTCTGGCCGACATGTTGGTATCAGCAACATCTCGTGACAAATGATAGACGACCATCTGTTTGAGAAGATGAGTGAGTAGTAGTGAGAATGACAGGGAGAGAGAGGGAGAGAGAGGGAGGAAAGAAGATGGAAAAGAAAGGTGGGAGAAAGGACAGATACGAGAAACAGAGACAGGGAGAGAGAGAAGCAGAGAGACAGACAGATTGAAAGACTTGATCAGTGTGATTCCTCCCTGAGAACTTCCCCACTTTTCCACTGAGACAGCTAGTACACTTTTGGTACAGTATTATTGTAGCTAATATTCCAACAACTTCAAAAATCCCCACCCAAGTGCTAACCTTCCAAAGAGAGTCAGACCTGGACATGTGCCAACCCCATTACGTTTAAGTTACTGACACACAGGGTACACACTGTTAAACATAAACGCACAACTAGTGGCATACACATTCCAGAATACCAGCCTCTCTTTGCGGACATACATACAGCAACTTAGACATATTTCTGGTAAACTTAAACAAGCCCATGTCTACTGTCTCCCACAGGATTTTATAGGGGATAACACACCACATTTATGACAAAATGTTCAATGTCTACTTTCTGTTTGAACTCCGAAAGCCCTATCCCACAGCACACGCGAGTGTATTCAATCAAGTAGTCAAATTCAAAAGGCAAATTCTGGATGCACACGCATACACAGACACACACACTGGACACACACACACACACTCAGAGACAGACAGGCTTAACTTAACCCTGCCCCTTTCCTGTGTCTCAGACAAAACAACCCTCACTACCCCTCCACCCTCCTCTCTCTGTCTCTCTCTCTCTCTCTCTCCCTCTCACTCTGTCTCTGTTGCGCTCTACTGGGGGAGGGGCAGAGAACTTACTCTCTCTCATTCTCTTCCATTCCTTTGAGAGTCTCGTCTATGAGACCTACTGTAATTAAATCAACATGATTTCTCTCTGGCTTATTAATGGCTCACAACAATACTCTTGCATGGAAACCACTTGTGTTGGGGGGGAAAATAATTAAATAAAGATCACAGTGAACATTAACAGTGAAAAAGTCATTAATGCAGCTGTAACTTTGGAGGCAAAGAGCTTCGGGATTTATGTGGCTGTAACAGGGTTGCTTTCTTTTGTCTCTATCCTATGAAACATACATTCACACACATTTCACCACTGTACGGCAGGATGAAGACTTTCTGTCATGCCAGCTATGTGAACTCTTTCTAATCTAAGGAAATTGATCCATGAGAAGAAGAATTCTGTGATACCTATGTCTCATCACCGAGTAGTATTGAACATCACTCCACTGCCTCTGCACATTTTAATATGTATGCTTAAAAGGCACCAAGTCCCCCAACAAACAACAGAGCTCTATAGACACAGTGTCCTATTATTACAGATAATGCATGGCATTGCTGTATCAACTTCAAATATTTGACACATAATCATCCAAGAGAGAACATGTGTCTACAGTATAGTACAGTGTGTCATACTGTCAGTTGACATACTGCCAGAAGAACTGTTCCTATTACCCAGGCACAATCATTTTGATGCAGTAGTGCAGTATCTTCAATTCAGCGGCATGACATTACTACCTGTGAATGCAGCCCCTGACGTTTGTATCAGTATGAAGCAGACTGAGCTTCAGGAGCGGGCAGGACCTTACCTGGAGTCTTCCATCCAGCGTCCTCTGGATTGTGACACACTTGCTGGGGTGGACACCATTGGTGGTGATGGCAGTTATGAGGGAGTCTAGCTCATCTTTTTTCTCTTTCAGTTTCTTCACCAAGCTCTCAATGGCTCGTTTGGCAAAACCTTCGTTTTCCCCCCCTTGACGATGGCACATCAAGCTGTGTACAATGCTCAGACATGCATCATTACTATTGGGGGCATTCACAGACATTGTCCTGTGTGAGATTTCAGAGACAGGGAGAGAGAAATTTGTATAAGAGGGACAACTCTGAGGATTAGCCGATACAAATATAATCCCTACAACTTTCAAAAGGATGATAAACTTCTAAAATGCCCTCATTGGCATTTCAGCAATTCTGTTTCAAGTCCATGGGAGCTGAGAAATACCTTCAAATATGGGAGTCAAACAATTTCAGGACACTGCAGAAATAAGATCCGATTATAGTTTAAAGTATGAACACTCAAAGTTAGGTTATAGCCTACCTCTGATCTTTATGCCTCTACCATTTTATTCTCCAGACTGAATAGGAATGTCTAGCCACATTAGTTGAGGGCATCAGTTTCGCCACGCTTAGGACAGACTGAAGTGGGATGAGACTGTCGCGCTCTGTCTACATAACCAATTTCAGGAAGCGTGTATCTAATCAGATGAGTTTGAAATAGTGGCTATACTATGCCTATAGCCTAGTGATAGCTTGCCTGTCAACAGACTCACAACGCACAGTCTACTTACAAATCGGGAAAACTTGTTGCATACAAGTGAGACGAAATTGTAGCGGAGTTTCAAAGTTCTGTTCTTCTATTAATAGCCCCCAGTCTCCACCGCTCTTATCAGTGTATCACCACCCGTTCTGTCTCTTGTCGCGCGTATCCAGACGCTGTGAGCGCCTATGCTCGCGTTGGCTACAATAACAAAAGCGAGGTAGTCGGCAGCACTAGAGTTTCTCGCTGCAAAGACCAATCACCGCAGCCGTCTACACTCTGCCAACAATGACGCAGCCATTGGGCTGATGTCTGTCTGGCTGCACTGAGATTGACAGTTTGGCTAGGGTGCCGTAGTTTTTTTTTTTTTTTAGGTGGCGCCGTTTAGATTACTCCACCTCCCTACAAGAGCTTATTACGCCCCCCCCCCCCTCCATACTAAAAAACTGTGGACTCTTACTCTGACGACTAGCCTAGGCTACAAAGTCGCTAGACTCATTCGCCTACATTTAATTCTGGTCAAGGTTTTGTATATAGGTAGGCTAGTTACAACTCAAAATGTGACCATTCAAATAGCAGTGCACAAAACATACAAGTCACTTCAACACCTAGCTTCAAAATAGGCTATAATGAATCATCAGACCTCGGTTATACGGAGCAGATATTCTTATATCTTTCCACAAAATTGATTAAGCCTCAACCTATGCTAACCCAGGCTATGCTACACTCCAATAACGGCCTACCTTTTTATTATCAGTGTATTCAATAATTATGTCGTGCTTTAGACAGAGGGTCTTAAAGATCACTGAATAACAATAACCAAAATGTGGAAACGCAGAAATGCTGTGATTAACTAGCCAATCAACATGTACTAATGACTTTAAATATCGCGAGACTTTGTGCCATGTGATTGTTGCAGCTGTGTACGCCATTTTGTTCAGTGTTCAGTGGAAGCGATTTTTCTTTGGTGAAGTTAGCTAGGCAAGTAGTCATCTTACGTCTGGGTAAGTAGCAGTAGAGGGAATACGGCAGCTAATGTTAGCTCCGGTTTAATCAGTGCAACGTTACTAGACATATTTGAGGTTTGTGTAAATAATTACTTAGATTTGGATTAGCGGTAGGCCTAACACTCAAGGCAAGTAAGCTATCAACTTCATTCATTCATTCATTTTAAGCACATACCGTTAACGTTAGCTTGATATGTCGATGCAAACTGACGTTACTGGTTTACGTTAACGTAGGCCATGAAAATGATGTCTTTAGATTTCCAAATCACATGCCGTGTAGATTTATCAACGTAACGTTATTCATTATTTCAGTTGACGTTTGCATTTATTTGTGACAGAACTTTTTGAGAGATTTCCCCATATAATTGAATTTTCGTGCGGGTGGAGAGGGGGCAAGTTAAATTGAAACGTTTGGTTTGTTAGCTTCAAGTTCTCTGTCTAACGTTAACCTGCTAATGTTACTGTGAGCTAGCTGATGTTAACCAATGTTAACTTAATTCAACACTGAATTTCACCGACATGACTTTAAAGTGCAACCTGAGCTTGTGTGTTTGTGTTTGCCGCAGGTAGAGGATAACTAGCCTACTTCAAGAGGAAAAATGAGCTCTCAAGCAGCAGCGAAAGTTGTGGTGAAAAGCACGACCAAAGTGTCTCTGAATGACCGGTGAGCTGCATCCCACTTTCTGACAAAGGAGTAACGTTAGAGGTTGCCAAGTGTATCAGTGAGTTTCCCTCTCAAAATGGGGACCACTGAAATCCAAGAAAGAGAGAATTCATGGGCCCCTCCAGAAATTCTAATGTGAATTAAACATGCAAATGGTGAAATAACAGATGGGCCATAAGTTGGCTACAATGTGTTGGAGTCTGATTGTCAACACCAGGTGCAACCTAGTGCATTGGACTAACTCCAAATGGGTGGTGGCAAGCCATATGTTTCACCTGCTTCTGGAGGGTTTGGGGTATATCTTCCTGTCTGCACTAGTGTGCTTTGTATCACCCATCTCCCCATTCCCTTCTTTCTGATGTGAGTCAACCACCTAGTCCAAGCCCAGACAAGCCTAGTGTTGGACCTGATTTTGCAGAATCCCTGCACAGGCTATGATGAGGGACAGTAGTCTGGGCTGTAAGCGGCTGGGTATGGTGTTCCCATCTGCTGTCCAGGGCTGCTGCTTCTGTTCTTGGATGGAAGTTCAGCAGCCTGTAAGAGGCACCACTCACCTCCCAGCTTTTCCATTTTTCATAGTATAGTAGTTCTTTGCCCATCGGTCATCCTGTGCCTAGTCAATAGTCATGTCTTGTGCTGTACTTTA
Source organism: Alosa sapidissima (assembly GCF_018492685.1). Lineage (NCBI taxonomy): Eukaryota > Metazoa > Chordata > Actinopteri > Clupeiformes > Clupeidae > Alosa > Alosa sapidissima. The sequence continues at coordinate 21,015,475 of NC_055966.1, read as the reverse complement.
CCTTACTTTATTAGACCCTTTGGTTGGGAAAACCATTCCTGTTAAAGTGGTCCTTATTTAAAATGCCACCTCCCTTGCACCCAATCCCCCCCCCCCCCCCCCTTTCTCTCTGACTTGTTCTTCCACCAAAGCTTCACTAATATGCTGAAGAACAAGCAGCCTCCTGCAGTTAATGTGAGGGCCACTATGCAGCAGCAACATGCATCCACTGCTCGGAACCGAAGGCTTGCCCAGCAGATGGAGAATCGCCCCTCAGTCCAGGCTGCCCTGCAGAACAAACAGGCTAAGGTATGAATGCTTTGGGGAAAAAAATGCATATCTTTGCTATGGAATCCCTTGTTAATGTAACCAGTGGAGTAGAAAAGAGTTTTTAGAGATGTGTTTTTCTAAAAAAGGAGCTGGGACACACACACACAGCATTTTATGCTGCTGCCTTGGTTCCGTGTAAAACATGGCTATAGAATAGCTTTCAAGCAAATGCAAAGTGTCAATGTTGCCTGTTCCCCTTGCAGACTCTAAAACAACGGCTAGGCGTCCAGGCACGGCTGGGCCGCCAGATGGTCACCGCGACCCGAGGAGGAGTGGGCACTAGGGGCTTCGCAGTGACTGGATTCCGAGGGGTAATGCGTGGTGGTGGCCGTGGAAGAGGTGCTTTCTTCAGGGGAGCTATGCCTCTTAGAGGTGAGCGTGCAGTGCATAATGGAACCCATGTCTTGTACAGAGTTGAGGTCAGAAATATAGCCGAATAAACTGAAATAAATGCTACAGCAGAAGTGGATGCATAACATGTAGGACACATGATAAAGGGCATAAATTAAAATGCACCATATGTTCATAATCTTTGAGTTCAGTTGAAAATAAGGAAGTTGTCATATTGAGAAATATGCAAGTGCATGTGCAAGATGTAGTCCAGGCCTACAGCACGTTTCAATGAGTCATAACAAACAGAAATGGCCTAGTCCAGACATGGGCAACATATGGCCCGTGGGAGTTCCCTGACCGGCCCGCGTAAGGTCAGTGAAAAAACGGTAGTCGAGAGCCTAGCATAGAGATGGTGCACGCAAATCAATATTGTTGCTTTTATTTTGAAAGCGACTGTTATTTGTACGCCCATGCATTTGTGCGTGGATGCATACGACCTAAACACCCTCACTGATGTGCTGGTGAATGGAGTTTGCATCTGCGTCGACACAATGCAGTTGCTTTCCGTCGGCGTAAACCTTTCAAAGTTTTGTCTCCTGTGTCTGCGTCGCTCACCCCCGCAACGGTTGTTAGAATGTCGAACTCCTAGCCTACTGCTGCTCGTTGGCGATACGAAGTGTTCATTTCAAAATGTTACTGACGGATCGGATAACCCAGTCATTGTAACCAAAATATGTCTGAGTTTATTTGCAAAGCTTATGTTGGCGAACTAGTATGCTACTACCACAGGTTGCTTGAAGCAGCTGGCTCAACACACAGGGCGAGTCAACCAGTCACAGTTTTGTGTATAAAGTTAAAGCAAAAACACAGCCTACATTTTCAAAATAGTTTTCTTTATGAATGTTTAACTAGTGACGCGGCCTACTATTGTCTGCTCCACATTTTCATAGTCTAATTCTGCATAGAGTTAATTTAAAGCAACACCAAAGAACTTTTCCTCTGTCGCACGCACGCAATTTGTTTATCCAACGGCTTTGTAAAGAACGATGTCCATAGACAAGGTAGAATATGTTGCATGATTTTATGAAAGTAGGCTACGATGTATTGCTACATCATGCGAATCAAATTTGTAGTTTCTTATGTCTCATTCCATCGAACTACAGATCCGCTACCTGGCAAACTTACATAGTGCGGTTATAGCCGATAGAGGACCGCAAACGAATGCAGAAGTGGCGTTCACCCTGTTACGAGTTGATGAACCACGGAAACAATTTTGGAAACATTATTTTAAGGTACAAAAAACTCTTTGGTGTCGCTTTAATGATGGTCTTTGAAATATTGCTCAGTGTTGATCAAATGGTGGCACAGGCCTATGGTTGTACTGACTCCTTCACATTTTCATGGCCTAGCTGCCCTAGCCTAATTAGACATTGTACTACTTTTTTGTATCAGTCTTTGAAAACAGCCATGGCCTACCGGTTAGCGCTTCGGACTTGTTACCGGAGGGTTGCCGGTTCGTACCCCGACCAGTAGGCACGGCTGAAGTGCCCTTGAGCTAGGCACCTAACCCCTCACTGCTCCCTGAGCGCCGCTGTTGTTGCAGGCAGCTCACTGCGCCCGGATTAGTGTTTCACCTCACTGTGTGCTGAGTGTGTTTCACTAATTCTGAGATTGGGATAAATGCAGAGACCAAATTTCCCTCACGGGATCAAAAGAGTATATACACTTATACTTAAACTAGGAAAAAAAACAAAAACATGTGAATGTCATAATTTGAGAGGATTAAATACTGGACATAGATTAAATATTGCCATTTTTACTTAGTCTTCCTCACATTTTCATCTGTTCTTACGAGAAGTAATCAAAACCATATGAGTTACTTAATGTTATACAAGAATAGAATTGTTCAGACTTGAGTTCCGTATTTTGGGTCCGTCCCTCCTCAACAGTCCCAGTTTGTCATGTGCCCCCTTGGGGAAATTAGTTGCGCACCCTTGGCCTAGTCCATCTCCATTAACTACAGGTATGTTCGGTTCAGGAGTGTAAACAATGTTTCGGGAGTGTAAACAATGTTTTAGCTCATAGCTCAGGAGTCGCCAAGTAACTTGGCGGCTCAAAGTAGACTACTATTAAAGCAACACCAAAGAACTTTTCCTCTGTCGCACGCACGCTATTTGTTTATCCAGCACCGGCTTTGCAAATAATGATGTCCACAGATAAGGTAGAGAAAGTTGCATGATTTCATGAAAGTATAATCGATTGCGACATCAGATGCAAGTCAAATTTGTAGGTTCTTATGTTTCAATCCATCAAACTACTCCGCTACCCGATCTGGCAAACTTACTTAGTGCGGCTGTAGCCGATAGAGGGCCGCGAAGCAAATGCAGAAGTGCCGTTCACCCTGTTACGAGTTGATGAACCACTGAAATGATTTTGGAAACATTTATTTTAAGGTACAAAACTCTTTGGTTTTGCTTTAAATGCAGAATGAATAAAAAATAACTTGTGAAAAAACAAACCATGTATCGGCCCATTGAGGGTATACTTGAGTAATTGGTCTTTAACTGTTTTAGCTCCCCTTTCAATATTGTGAATAGTAAATGTGGGCACTACTACACTAGGCACTAGGCTACAATTTTGGCATTGATGGACAGTTTTTAACAAGAACCTGACTTATTCTAATTAACTACAGAAGTTAGCTGGGAGAAAAATGGCTGGGCCTATAAAGAGGAATGGAAAGAATTTTGCATTCATCTTACAAATGCAAAGCCTGTGTTGTACTTTAATTTGAGTATAGATTTTCAGTGCTCTACCTACCGCTGGTTGTATGTTAACCCTTAGAACCCGATTGACGCAAAGTGTCAAAAAAACACCCTTTCTTCTGTTACATTGCTCCGGAACTGTTCATTGCGGCGAGATGAAACTTTTATTGCATGACTGAGCAGAAGTGGGGATTTCCAAAGAGACTACACACTTGTCTGTACGATCAAGTATGAAAATAAAAAAAAATCATGAAATTAAATCAAATTGCATCATATTTACAGTCTATACTTCTCTACGTTCACCTGCGCACCCATTACTCGTTTGAATTACTCGCGAACCCGTGATCGCATCGATATGGCAAGCATATCAGATGAGGGGACACGGGGCTATCCATTGGTACCATGTTTATCGATCCTTCTGGCTTATACAAACAGACGAAGTGACTGCAAAATAATAACGTCATGTACACAAACCAACGCTGCACACCCATTACTCTCGTTTGAATTACTCGCGGACCCGTGATCGGATAGATATGCCACGCATGTCAGATGAAAGAGGAGACTCAGAGCTATCATTTGATGCCACGTACATCCTTCTGGGTTATAAAACAGATGAAGTGACGGCAAAATAATAACTTCATATAGCTGACTTTACCCCACGTTTTTGTCTGTTCTTGTGGCAAAGCATGTTTATAATCCAACGCTATCGTGTGTTTCTCTATGGCAGACATGTCAAAGTCAAGAACTAATTGCGGCGCCGCAAGTGGGCCTCGACTTCATCATTATTCATCAGTATTCAGTCAGGGCATATGTCAACTTTCAGCTACCCCACTCCCCAGTGTTGTGCCTGAGCGCGTTCATTGAACGAAAGTAGTAGTAATACAGTACGTTCACGTTCGCTCAAAATATGCACGCTCTTTCAGTTTAACTTCGTTGAATAGGGTGCTAGATTTCTACAGAGCCTTCCACGTGAAAACCCAGCTAAAACACACCGTAAAAAGGCCTTAATATGGCAGCATGCAGGTCACCATTTGTCAAACTATGGGCCGCGGTCCGCAATGTGGACAATGGTCTGCAGAGTGAAATTATTCCCGGGCCATCCTCAGATAATTTGCTGCGCAATTGGTCAAGGAGCCGTGGACAGAAAAAGAAAACAAACATTTCTCTTATTAGTAGGAAATACTTGGTAATTTGGGGTCCTCAAACATGGAGGCATAGAATTAAGTCGTGATATGAGCGTTTATAGCAAAGCTATATAAGCTTCAACCTATTGGAAGACTATTTAATTATGAAACGACATTTAATAGAACGACGTGGATTTATGCAACTTCCATAAAAAAACAGAGCACAGACTATATAAAACACTGTTTGGCATTAAGTATCAGTCAGCCAAAAGCTATTAATTAGTCTTAGTTTAAGATCTCCAGATCAGTGATTTACGCATGATCTGATCCGCCATTTACCATTCACAAAAGCTGGTATTGTGTTTCCTGAATCCTTACTTTCAGGCATTAAAATGAAATGTAATTAAATAGCATATAAATATTCGATCAGTGTATGATGCTTGCATGAGGGAAACATCCCAAAACAACGGCACCCATATAACTGCTGTTGTTTTGAGAAGTATTTCTCATACAAGCATCATGCAACAATGCAAAAACAATTAAACTATTGTAGGCCTAATTATATTTTACATTAGTAAAGCAGTACTCTGATGTGCATGTTCACAAAAGTTTGTTAAACCAATCTTAGCACTTTAAACATTGACAGGTTAACATGCAACCTTGAGTCAAGTCAGATCAGTTCGTGTCACAGATGTGGAGCGCAGAAAGGTCATTTTTCATCACTAAATAAAAAAAATTGCATTTATTTCAGTAAATCACACACCACATATTTGTTCAGCCCGAGTATCCCTCCAACATGGCAATTATATTGCCCGATTCAGGACAGTCTGCCCTACACACACATGAAATGCATGTAGAGCTATGAGCTTGCTGTGGTGAGATACATGTCGAAATATAAGAATTTTTTATAATACACTTTATATTTTAATTCTTTAAAAAATAAAATCAATGCTAGTACTAATAAATGAAATGATAGCAGATCTGGATGGTCTAGACTCTCCTAAAAAAAACAATATATAATATGTGTGTGTGGCACTTAAAATGACCAGAATAAATCCTTAATAAAGGTAAAATGAAAGTGTAAAAACAGCTTAAGGTTCTAAGGGTTAAGCATAAATCTAGCGGTTCGTTCAAATTTGGCAAGCAGACACAAGTCCCCGGTCCACATCTTATGTATGCTATTTGTGTCTTGGTCATTTCAAAATGTTATTTGAACATGTGTTATGAATGCACTGATTTATTGCCGGTCAGGTGTGATGCGCGGCCGTGGAGGACCTGCTCGACTGGCAGTGAGGCGGGGCCTGAGGCAGAGAGGAGGCCAGGTGGGCCGAGCTGGTGTGCTGGTCAGTAGAGGAGCCCGTCCTGGATTCGGAGGAAGAGGTGGGTGCACCTGTCTTGAATTGAATATACACATGTGAGCAATTTTTAATGCATGTTATAATGCTTTGAGTTAACTTTTGTGAACATTGTGAAAGCCTGAGAGCCTCTTATGAGAATTTAGTCCACTGTGTTTGTTTTGCACCAGAATATAATAACCTTCCCTCATCAGAAACAAAAAATCACTTGTAAATTGCATTGTCAGATGACAAGTGCTTGTCTGACTAAATAAGTAGTTTGCATTCCTTAAAGGAACACGCCACCCAATGTCAGTAGTAATATATGTTCTTACCTTAACTTTCACGAGTTGAGTCATACCTCTCCCGTGTCAGTACGTGCACTCAAACGCTCTGGTGCGCGGCGCGACTGTTAGCATGTTGCTATGCTAGCGGGCTCAGACGTAGCCAGACGTAGAAGTAATCAAAAACATCCACGTTTTCCCAACTTAAATACAGTTGCACTAGTAGTTGATAAAAATGTCTACGTTCACACAACAGGAAACGTGGCGATTTTCCAAGGGAATAAACAGGAGAACTACAATGTGTGGCGCAATAGCACTGGGAGTACTTCGACCTAGCGTAGTAATATTAATTAACACCTAATTGTAGATCCTATCCACCACAGAGTTTAGAATCCATGCCTGATCGACCCCTCAGCCTCCCCCTCCCCTCTGAGCGAGAGAGGCACACACACTAGAGATGCGCTGATGGGCTATTATTTCAACCATAACTGCATAGCAAAACTATCATCCATCAGCCATCCATCAGCACCAAAGTTTTTTGACCAGTTTTCAAAACCGCACCCGCCCACCATCCGCTGGTTGTTTTAATGTAGGCTATATGGGTGATGCAGCACTGCTGACGTGAGGCTAGAAAGCCCTTGCCTGTTCTAGAAAGACTGATCCAATGCAGCAAATGTATTAAAAGGCTAAAGTCGTTCATTGGCTATGTTGTAGCCTATCCCCAGAATATCAGCAGCAAACTCGGTCTCTGTCTCGCAAAACAGTCTCCAAATAAAACGCACATCGGCCTGTTGCCTGTTCTGCCAGCTTGTGACAAAATATCGTCCAAAATGCTTGATTGCATTCTCCACATTTTTAGCTAAATTTTCATGTACCACATCAGCATTTTTGTGAATCTTTTGTAGCCTAAATTTCTTTACAATAGCGTCGGGCCCTTGTCAGCAGCCTTCGGCTTGCCTCTTGCCACTATTCACTCCTTGTCTTCCGATGTCATTTCTGAGTCATCTACAGATGTTTACACACATTCACCTCCCTAAATAGAACCAACTTGACGTTGACTTCCAACCTGTGTTATATCCTAGATGAGACTGCCTGGGTTATTTTGACGCGCTCTTCCCGTGCAGTCAAAATGAATGGGAGTCTTCAGAACAGGCTTGTCATAGTGTCACCCTGACATTACAGTGCGTAAAGTAGCCTATAATGTGAATGACTTGTTATTTTATCAAGGATTTGGTTTTTATTTATTTTTATTTTTTTTTTTGAAAAAAATAAAGTACAATAGGCATTAATTAGTAGGCCAGGAGCATGTTTATGTGTAAATTATGTGGCAAATTGCGTTTTTTATTACAATGATAAAATTGTAAAAGGACGTGACCAAAGCTGAGGCAAGCCAGGCAATAGGCCTATAGGCCCGACGGTAATTCTAAAGCAATTTACAAAAGATTCACTGAACAAAAATGCTGATGTCGTACATGAAAATTTAGCTAAAATGTGGACAATGCAATCAAGCATTTTGGACGATATATTGTCACAAGGTGTCAGAATAGGCAACAGGCCGATGTACGTTTTATTTGGACACTGTTTTGCGAGAGAGTTTGCTGCTGATATTCTTGGGATAGGCTACAACATAGCCAATGTACGACTTTAGCCTTTTAATATATTTGCTGCATTGGATCAGTCTTTCTAGAACAGGCAAGGGCTTTCTAGCCTCATGTCAGCAGCGCTGCATCACCCATATAGCCTACATTAAAACAACCAGCGGATGGTGGGTGGGTGCGGTTTTGAAAATTGGTCAAAAAAAACTTTGGTGCTGATAAGTTTTGCTATGCAGTTATGGTTGAAATAATAGCCCATCAGCGCATCTCTAGTGTGTGTGTGCGCCTCTCTCGCTCAGAGGGGAGGGGGAGGCTGAGGGGTCCATCGGGCATGGATTGCCTGAGCTGTGTAATGTGAACTTAAAGCAACTTTCCACTTTTTGCAGGTCGCGGAGTGGGTCTCCGTGGACGTGGCGCATTCACCAATCGGGGCGGAGCACGTGGCGCATTCACCAATCGGGGCGGAGCACGTGGCTCATTCACCAATCGGGGAGGAGCTCGTGGCGGGTTCGGCAATCGGGGTGGAGCACGTGGCGGATTCGGCAATCGGGGTGGAGCCCGTGGTGCTTTCGCCGGTCGGGGTGGCGCACGCGGTCGTGGCCGGGGTAGAGGTTGGGGTGCTGGACATTCCGAACTGACCCGAGAGCAGCTGGACAACCAGCTGGACGACTACATGTCCAAAACCAAAGGCCACCTGGATGCCGAGCTGGATGCCTACATGGCCCAGGCCGAGGACATGGAGTGAAAGTGTGTGTGTGTAACTGACTGACCTGCTGGAGGGAGTCCTGAGGTCTTTTCTGTCGGATTATGCAAACCCTTCCTTACACCACTCCCCACCAGCCTGCCCGAGTTCATTGATATTTCACTGCACAGCTGGAACAGTAGTCTCCGCATTCTCAGTCACTTCCAGCGAACACAAGACCAAATGATGATCGATCAAGATGCTATTCTTGTGTTCTCTTCAATTTTACAAAAAACATTTGTTTAAGTGTGTTTGTGCAAAGCATAATGCCTCCAATCAACTGGGTGTCTTGACATAAGTGAAGGGATTTCTTTCCTTTGTACTGAAAGAAAATCTCAAGTGTGTATGCGCACTTTCCATTTGACTTGTACGTGTACTTAAGGACTACTGAAACTCCAGCATTAACAAAGTGGTTTATGTTACTTTTTTACCACATATGTAAATTCACACTTTTATTTTTTTTTCCCTGTTTCTGTCTTGTTTGGGGAAAGTATCAGACTTGACCACAAAGTCTTTGGAATCTACCTCTAACACCATTACGTACTTTCAGAATGTCTTGGTGTAAGTTTCAAGGCATGTGGCTTGGACACTAAAGGACAGTCTTGACCAGTGACTTGATATGACAATGGGGTCACGGTAGATAATGGTAAAAAATTGTTGATTGAAGTATTGACATTTCCAGTGCCTGCTGGTTGAGTTACTGGGAAAAATTCTCAATTATTTATGTTAACGAAAAATCCGGGCTTGTAAAGCAAGCAGAAAATGGAGAGGGGGTGGGACTGTTTGGGTAGAGTTCTAGTGTTTTGAAGATATAGGTCAATGTGTTCTGTTCTGTTTGCAATATCTGATGACCTCTTCTGCACTGTTTTTATTAAACTCAGACTTTTTTCAGAATTTAATGGAACCTTGAGCTGTTTTATTCAAGTCTACAGAATGCTTAGAGTTGATAATCACATATATATATATATATATATATAATATATATATATATATATATATATATATATATATATATATATATATATATATATATATATATATATATATATATATATATATATATATATATATATATATATATATATGAGAGAGCTAGCATGCTTACATGCTGTATTCAAATGTGCAGTTGGCAAAGCATCCAGCAGATGGCACCAGCTACCTTCAGTTTTTGTCTGTCGTTCATTTACATGTAATCATTTAGCAGACACTTTTCATCCAAAGTGACTTGCAAACAACCCCTTGCAAAAATTACCACTCTTTAGAAAATAAATCAGTTGTGCCGCATTTTTCTGTAACAGATAAACATTCTGCCTTTTGTGAAACATGGCTCCAAAAACGACATAAATTGAAGGTAATTTTTTTTTTTTAGTTTCACAGGATTCCTCCACATGCCCTATCACGTCACAAACCTAAAACATCAGACTTAGTACTTTATTGCACCTCTTCTGGCTTTTATTACCGGTTGCGTTCTCTGAGGTGTGTGTATATACTTCACTAATGTAGAACAGTGTTCTTTATCAATCAGGTCTCATCCTTGCCAAACAGCAGACATCAGCTTTACAGGATGATGCCTTTTCTTCAGTTTGCACCACACCTTTTCAGTGCGACTGAGATCAAGACTATTTTGCTAGCCATGTCATTGACTTGATGTCATTCCAGAAGAAAGAGCAAATTATGTTAAACCTATGGCAAGATGCATTATCCTGGGAAATGACCTCACCAAAATTCCTTTCGATTGACAGTCCATCATTTTAATGTATGGTCCATTTACTGTAGAAGTATAACTCCTCTCCCCTGGTCCTTTTGCTGACATGCAATATCATGACTGGAGACTGTCTTGTTTTATTCAAGCAGTCTTTTTTATATTTTTCTTTTACATTTGATTACAGTGGGCTAAAGCGAAGCAATTGTGGATGATTGGATGAAGGGGAGATTAATCACAAATCTGCATTGGGCAAGGAGATGATGCTGGAACTTTTGTTTGCTGTCGTTCCAATTAAAAATACAAAGGTGACTGCCTGAAAACCAGAGTTTTCATTCATGGGGTTAAATGTCTAAAGGACCAGGGGAGATGGCGGTCATGACTTCTACAGTAAATGCAAAAATATGCATTGAAATTTGGACAGTTGTCATTCAATTAATCGAAAGGAATTTTGGTGATAAGTCAATTTTCCAGCCTGATTCTTTATCTTGCCATGGAGTAAAGAATGTTAAAACTATTCTTCAAAAAAGACATACCAAGTCAATGGCATGGCCAGCAAACAGTCTGGATCTCAATCCCATTGAAAATTGATGGTGGAATCTGAAGAGAATGGTACATGACAAGGCTCCTTCCTGCAAAGCTCATCTGTCAAATGCCATTCTACAAAGTTGGAAGCTGATTGATTAAGAATATCTACATTAGTGAAGTCTGTTACTCTGAGGAATCAAGCTGTGAAAAAAAAGCCAGATTTTTATTTATTTTATTTTAGTTAGGCTTCACAATGCCAGAATGTTCATCTGTTACAGAAAAAATATTTTTGAGGTGGTTTGTATTTTTTTTCTAAAAAAAAAATAAACAGCCGAAGGAACATTTTCCAAGACTGGTGATTCCAGGTGTCAATTATATTATAAGGAACTACATTGTCCCTGGAGCAGTTTAGTTTTGTCCCTTGCTCAAGGGCACAACAGTGGAAGCCAGTAATAGAACCCACAACTTTTCAGGCTACTGCATGCTAGCCTCTGGTCCTTAGCCACTATTATAACCCTTCATAGCATTTTAAGCCTTTAATGATGCCTTTTAATCATCCCTAATCTCATGCACCATGTTCACATACTCCCACACACTATACAACTGAATTCTTTCAAACTCCTTGAAAAATGTACCGAAGATGTGTCTATTATGCCACACTTGGTAAATAAGAAGGATCTTATTGCTTAATAGTAAGCGGGTATGTGCTCTCTGCGAGTGATTGATTAATGTTTTTCTACAGATAATCATTGCCCCTAAGCTAAATGAGTCAACAGCTTCAAGACCATTCTGTATCATCAGATGGAAATTCTGGAAATTGGATCGACAGTGGTGAGCTTGAACCACAGGTTTTCTTCTTGGTTAATGTTAAGGGGATGAGGCTTGTTGGATCACGATTAAAATCACATAAAAAAGCTCAACAAGTATCCTATTTTCCCCCTTTCAATCATTGGAGTGCCAGATATACACAATAAAATGACATATTTTGCAACCCCTTTATCATTTCAAGACATTTTTGACTTCATCCCAATTGTGGTTGGCTGCCATGCATATTTAAAAAATGCCAGGGGGCTGCCAAATTGCCTGTGCCTGTAAGACCAATATTTTCATATTTTTTAATTTCATCCCCGTATTTGAATTCTTCATCTCAAATTACTAAAATGGAATCGTGCAACTTTTCTTGAGTCATTCTCTGACATTCTCAGTGCTCCACTTCAGTGCTGCACTTTAGACCTCAACATCTGCATTTGCATTTATTCATTTAGCAGACACTTTAATCCAAAGCGACTTGGAATGAGGAATATTATTCAAGCTACAGTGCAGAGCAGGCCTTAGATAGGAATTAATACTGCATCAATCATTACTATTAGTTCATATTATCGTTACTATACTCTACATACTACTACTATAATCATTACAAAGTTTAGCAGAAGATAAATGTGGTAGAAGAAGAGGATAGAGAGGGCAGTGCATGGTGTGACTATCCCCAACCCCCCCCCCCCCCCCCCCCCAAATGTCAGTGGACAGTGAATAATTTAGGACTTTCTTAAAACTACAACTTAAAACTACATGACAGTAGTTTCTCTGGACAGTAGAAATGGCCATATTGGAATATTGGACATTGGAATTATGTCCAATATTCCAATATATGGTTTAATGTTCTGCATTATGTCCAATATTCCAATATGTGGTTTAATGTTCTGCATTTCTCATTAGTGGGTCACTTTGATACTAAAAGTATGATTCTATGTAATGACTGTATGATATCTGTACTGTCCCTGTGTATATCTTTGTGTGACTGTGTTTAGAGATAAGCAGGAATATTATGACTTTGCAGTGTTTCGCTGTTCTGCATGGCTGCGTCAGTAGCTATCTGCTCCAGATTGCCAGGCTGCCACTAATCAGGGTCTGATTCAGTGTAGTCCACGTGACATGGGATGACCAACGCCATCTCCCGTCAGCCTGGAAGGATACTTAAACTCTAACTATTTCCTTGTCTAGTTAGAGCAGCTGATGGATCTTTAGGTGAAGTCATGCTGTCTCTCCCTTGATGCGCATCATTGTAAATAAACTCTGTTCCTGATTTTTCATACTATTGGTCTGACTGGGTCTCTATTAAATCTATGGTATCAAAATTACCATCAATGCATATGCTCTGCTGGCTGCATAAAAAATCGCCCCCTTGGGGATAATGAGGACACCTTGAACCTTGAAGTGTTGGTCACCTCTGTGGTGAGGACAAAGACTTGTAGTGACATATCACTCCAAGTCACCGGGGCCTGCTGTGTGTCATTTCATAGCCCGATGGCTGTGCTTACGTGTTCTGCAGAGGCATCCAAGGGTCCAGTTCCATGTGATGTTTGTTTGTCTGTCCATGTGGACCCCCACTCCTCCACAGGAGACGAAAGTCCTGTGACAGAAAGCGGCATGTTAAAAAAGCCATTGCTGAATTCAGAGAAAACAAAAGATGCAGACATGAAAGATTCTGCTGGAGGAGAAGAGGGTGTATGTCAAACTTTTACAGTGATCTTCTTAGAGTACATATAGATTATTTCAAAATGCAAATTACAGCGTTAATCTGTGGTTCACATGGTCCTCAAATGAGGTCTGTTTTAGGATGATAATGTCAGCTTATGGCCAAGCGTTCATTGCGATGTCGCTTTTTGATCCTTTTGATGTCGGCTCTTCCTATCATTGTGAAGCAGAGTTCACCAAGCGTTGGATTGTTCACCCACTAATAGGGAACGTGAGCTGGGATTAGATCGTTGTGAGACAGGTTAGTTTTATGTGTTGTGAGTCAGTGGGCAATGGTCAGTGGTGAAACATGCACAGTGTCCACTGGCCATCACGAAAAACAATGTGGAGGTTGTATCACAAAACAACCACTGCTCATATCTTTTACACATTCTACATTTCTGGGGTGCAGTGACAATATTTGTTTCACAAAATACAGCCTCGGAACCTCTGATACTTCATATTCAGTACTGGGGCCACTTCTGTTTATCATTTACCAACTTCCTCTCAGTAACATCTTCAGGCACTATGGCATCCACTTCCACTCCTAGACGGCTCTATGTGTCCAGTAAACCCACTGCCATCTCCTCAGTCTCCATTGGTGAGGCCATCATACCTGTCTCTAAACAGGTGATAGGTCTTGGAGTTATCCTGGACAGTACACCATCTCATTTTCCAACCATGTCTTTCGGACTGCTTTTTTCCATCTCAGGAACATCTCCAGATTGCGCCCTGTACTTATGCAATGCTCCACTGAAGTGCTTGAAAACACCCTAACATCTCACATCGACTATTGCAATGCAATCCCGACAGGCATCCCAAGTAAACTCATCCATCGCTTCAGACTTATCTAAAACTCTGGATCACAGATCTATATCATACAAACATCAGGCTGATCACAATGGGAGCAAGGATCTTATCCTATGGTAGTGCGGAATGGGTACTAGCATGGCTCTGTTCTTCCTTGTTCCTTTTTATGGATATATTCTCTCACTTTTTTTGGCAAGGAACTGGAAATGTTATAGAGCAGTGTTATAATGCAGTGTAATAGCAAAGTCAGTTTTTACTCACAAAATATATATATATTAGATTCAAGATTAGATTCAACTTTATTGTCATTGAGCAGAGTACAAGTAGAAAGCCAACGAAATGCAGTTTGCATCTATCCAGAAGTGCAAAAAATCAGAAAAGTGCAATGTGATATACAAAGTATAGACAGGCGATGCAGGACAGGAAATATAGTGCAGTGTAGACAGTAGTATGCAGTAGGTTTACAGAAGATGGCTTAGACTTAGAGTAATATAAATTAGATATAAATATGTGCATTGTATTAGCAGTTACTATATAAGAGCAGAATAAATATGGCTATGTGATATGAACAATATGTACAGATATGTGCAATGTGGTAGCAGTAACAATATAATAGTAGTAAGAATAATATAGATGCAGTATATTAACATACAGTGCAACCGGAAAGTTTTCAGACCCTTTCAAGTTTTCCACATTTTGTTATGTTTCAGACTCATCTTAAAATGGATTCAATTCATTTATTTTTCTCATTAATCAACATATAATAATCCAACACTCCACAAAAAACAGGTTTTTGGAGTGTTTTGTAAATTTATAAAAAAATAAAAGACTGAAATATTCCATTTACATAAGTATTCAGACCCTTTGTTCGCTTGCAATTGAGCTCTGGTGCATCCTACTTCTATAAATGGTCCTTGAGATGCTTCTACAACTTGTTTGGAGTCCACCTGTGCCTAAATGAATTCACTTCGTACTAAGGTCTCACAGTTGATTGTGTATGTCAGAGAGAAAACCAAGCCACGAGGTCAAGAAAATTGTCCGTAGACCTGCGAGACAGGGTTGTTGAAGACAGATCTGGGGAAGGATACAAGAACATTTCTGCAGCATTGAAAGTGCTCGGCGGCCTCCATCATTTTCAAATGGAAAAGTTTGGAACAACCAATAGTCTTCCTAGATCTGGCCGCTCAGCCAAACTGAGTAATCTGGGGTGAAGGGCCTTAGTCAGACAGGTAACCAAGGACCCAATGGTCACTATTAATGACATCCAGAGTTCCTTTGAGAGGATGAGAGAAGCTTTAAGAAAGAATGGAGGTGGTTTTAAAGCATGCGGGGACAGCCACCTGGGCTAGTGACAGATTAAATATGTCAGGTCAAGGTCTTAGAGTGATATAGCGTTGTTGGCTCATTGCTAATGCTGAGGTGAAAAGGTCTTATTCTGTTTTATTTGTCAGTCACAGGATGAGGTCATGATGGGCTGTTTTATACGGGTTTTGTATGGTTTCATATTTATCAATAATGTCCAAAATAGAAACTGAACCACAATATTTATTTTTGTGCTTTGAAAAATGTGATTACAGTTACACAAATAAAATGTAACTCTCAATTATGAGATGGTAAACCTCACAAGATCATAGATGATGTAATATAAAGAATGACCAATGAGGGGAGCTCTAATTCCTACATAACCAGAGCAGTATATTATTTATCTACGGCTCTGTACATAATAATAATTAATTTGTCCTTGTCCACAAATTGCTCCAATGGGTGCATACGGTTCATAGGAGCGCAGTCTAGTAGAATCAGTATCTCTTAGAAATAATGTAACATTATGACTTAAATATTGCGAAATTGCCTGCATTCTCACGCTAGAAATATTTACTTTCGATGTCATGATATCACAATCACTCCCATATAGACAAATCCCGCGAAAAGAATGGAAAACACACTGTTATAAACAGTGTGATGCGTGGAATGGTAGCTGTGTTTGGAGTTCCATTCCTGTTGTAATGAACCCGTGAGACGTCAATAACTTGTAATTTGTAAAAATAATATAATATAAAAAACAAAAGATTCTTTCATGCAAGGTATCTCCTCTGGTATTCTGTCCACTGATAACTAAACACATGTTTATGTTCATTTTGTGACAAGGCCATCAACCACCTAAGACCAGTAGAGAATTTTATTATAATACTTAATCTCTGAGGAAATAATTGATATGACAGAATTATCCTTCAATTCCTTTTATTCATCTGTGTTTTCATGGAGCCTAAAGCTACAAGACAGTCACACAGCTATGTTTAATGGTTTTAATTTTGTAACCTCCCAGACAATGGTAATGTGAGACAGCCAAATGCATCCCCTTGTGAGTGCCACTGTCATGTTAGCAGCACCAGATTTACGTAACAGACATCTTGTCTGTAACTACAACCATAAGTAAAAATCCAGGGAAGCCATTAGTCGTTGCACAGTTTAATAATGTTGATTAACTTTTTTCAGTGATTCAAAAAGGATTTCTAGGCTGTGCAATCATCAAAGTGCAGAATATGTATTCACAATGTATTTTGACTTCCTACTGAGGAAGACGACGTCATTTCAGAGATCAACTTGGGTATGTGTTATCAACAATACCCAACGGTCACAACAATGGAACCTGGGATGCATCACTAAGAGTCACCTCTGATTCGCCACTAAGGAAACCAAGTCATTTTTGACATGAAGCAGATATTTAATAGATTTTGTTTAAATGGTTTGGGGTACTGTCTGCATGTACATCCAGGATTTTATTGAACTCTGTTTTATTATGTGTACTCATCCCCACTGAAGCTCTCACGCTATGTGGGAGTGCTTGAGGATTTTAAGCTTCTCCGGAAATGGTATTTTATCAACAACTCTGAAGAAAGCGGAAGCTAAAATAATACCTGACTCTTTGCCCTTACTTTCCAGTGGGAGAGAGGGAAATTAACTCTGTGAGTGTCCTTTCACTTACCCTCCTGACATGGACTGTAGGCCTCAATCTGTCTTGCTGTCAGAGCATCGGTGACCCCATGGCTTTCCAAGTGCCTGTGGCGCCCTGTATGATTGATACATAATCTCGCACAGGTGTGTTTTCACTTTGATGTCAAGCATATCCATATATGAGCATGCAACCAGAAGCAACAGCTATCATCAGCATAGCAGGCCGTTCTTCAGTCCACAACAATTTAATCCACTAGAGCAGGGAGAAAAAACACTAAAGTATGTGATTCATAGTACGTGATTCTTTTTTCAAACACTCGGAGAAAAAAATAACTTTGCAGAAACAGCTCATGTGTGGTTGTCTTCCTGGAATTATTCATGTCCAGGATAGATGGGAATCCTTTGGAGCACAGTGTACACATGCTCATTTCAATTCCCCCATTATCATTCATCATCACAGACAGAGTTTCACTTTAAATAATTCAGCCAACAAACATACTTGCCTGTCTTGGGGGGGTTCCCATGCAATGACGGGGCCACATGTTGATTGAAACCGAGCCAGAGACTGAAGTGAATTGCAGATTGCACTCTATTTCATTATCCAGATGAGTTCTAAGCCTATTCTCACCATGTATACCCACAATGTACATCCAACTAGATGTATTCTATTTTGTGATGACCTTATTTATATATTTAGATGAAGGTCTTTTAGATTGGGAATCATAGAGAATGATAATATGATGGAGGAAAATATAGAGGACAGAGAGGATGAACAAATTGATCCATAAACATCACAGGCAAACACAGTGCTGGTTAGTCTAATAACCTAGCATCAGTGTCTGCTGCTGTCGCAGAGAAATTGAGCTTTGGCACACTTATTGTTTGCCTCCAGGTGGTCTGTGCAGACATTAAAAATGCATGATATGGTATATTTATCCAGAACTGTCTAAAATATGCATTGCCATTTGGGTCAAATTCTCTGTAATTTTGTCCCCCCACAATTCAGAAATGCACAACCACTCAACCCCACATGCATGCATGCACACACACACACACACACACATAGGACTGCATCATAAAAAAGCATGCATGAAAAGTAATTTTAACTAATAACAAAATTAGCAGATACATTTGAAGAATACGAATAATGGACATTAGAGGTACCTCTTTCAAAGGAGATGTGTTCAGTGGATGCATACAAACCAATTCTTCCTCAGAGACTGGATCACCTACCTATTGACTTTTCATTATATGATGCACTTATTTGGTGTTTATAACTTCCTGACTGATCCTGCCCAGGTCATTGGGTTGTCCCTCAGACAATTGAATTTCATGGGCGGAGGGCAAGGGGAGGATATAGGATGTGTGGTATGCTCTTATTCTGCTGACTCAGATGTGGTAAACTACCAACCACTCAGGAATCCCAACCTCCTTCGCCTGATCTGCTTAGGATTGACAGTTGAAACATACGGTGTGTTTACAAAGGCAAGATATGTTCGAGGCAAACAACTTTTACATGTACATGCTGAATGTCACAACGCATAGCCTAGAACCCTTATTACAATTTGACAGTTTGATAAGATTTATTTTCAACCAGGAGTCACACGTTTAAACTAGAGTTTGATTATGAATCAACAGTTCGACCTGGGGTACAGAGTGAGAGAAAAACAGACCAGAAAAGGTTAGAAAATCTCTATTTAATCCCATCACCACCACTGTGAGCTTGTGGGAGCCAATTACATGTACTTTTGGCTCCTGCCAGTCAGAAACCACTGGTCCGTCACTCCCACATCTCGGTTGATGGCGGGAAAGGAGCATCTGAAAACTTTTTCTGCTACTCCTACGCCCCGTCGATCTTCCACCTCAGTGGCCTATGGCTCCCTCGATCTGAGTGTGTTAGTGTGTCACCAAAAGTCAGGTGAATCAAATATGAATGTGTAGTGTTAGAATTTAGGATAATAAGAATCAAGATGTTTAAGCTAATTTGGGTTTACAGTTTTACACTGCGTGGTGGATTTAGCTCAATGTGTTTACGCATTCATGTCGCACGCAATGTGTGCGTGTCTGTCAGTAAAACAATTATTAGGATGAATGACATGTGAGCTGTCATGTTCGAGCGAATTAGGGAGTAATATTTAACAGAGTAGAAACTGAGGACATGAAACTTTGTAAACATAGCCTATCATTTAATGCTGTGATGTGACCCCCGGTCCCTCCAGCACACACATGCTCCACATCACACACAAACAGAAAACAGCAACATATGTTTTATTCAGGCGTTAGTTTCCGTGCTGCCCCACTGTTATGTTCGCCAATGATTAATTAATTTCATTTGGATTTCTTGTGTGGTTGTGCCCTCCTTCCTTAAGACGTCATGAGCACAGCAGAGAGCTTCCCTGCACGCGGCGCACAGGGGGAAACTTGCACAGCGGTGGCGCCGTTTCATGAAAACGCGCGCATCATCGCACCATTCATGGCACGGACACAAGCGTATGCAACCCCCCCCCCCCCCCCCCCCCCCCCCCCCTAAGCCTCTCTCTCTCTCTCTCTCTTCTTTGGAAAGAAGAGGGAGCGTGTGTTTTAGAGAGAGTTGTCAGTTAACATGAATCAGCTGCTTTTCCTTTAGGAGGAGAGGCACTTTATCAAGCAACCTCCACCCCATTTCCCATGGGCGATGTGCCAGGGTGTGTATGGATGTCTACAGCTTTCACAGACAACAGTGATTACAAACATGTGAATCAGAGCCTGCCTCAGTCTGTCCGAGTTGTACAAGAGCCCACCCCTTCCAGCTTACTCTCCAGTGGAAACGGTCTCCTACCCTTGTGTCAGAAAGAGACGCCTCCTCCCTAGGTGAACAAACACATCCACACTCTCTCACTCACTCACTCAATCACACACACACACACACTCAGGCACTGCACGCGCACACACATACACACTCAGGCACAGCGCACACACACTCACATTCTATTCAGAGTGCACCACTCAGCGACCGCTCCACTCATTCAGCCTTGGCTCTCGATGTCTCTTGGCTGCTTGCGTAGGAAAAGAGGCAGAGGCTGGCTGTGACTTTTGCTCCTCCAGGGGGAATCAGAGGCGACACGGCACAGGCAGCATGCCCTCAAACTCACACATTACCGCACAAACACACACACACATACACATGGCTCACACACAAACAGCAGGATTTATAGCTCAGGAGTGGCGCTGAGTTAGAGCCCATGCCTGTGACTTGACCTGACTGCTGAGGGAGTTCCTGCTTTTTGTTGTTCTGATTCAGTGTGACTCCCCTACGCAGTCCCCGAGCACTTCCTCCACCAGACGCTCAGGATTTCCGCAGCTTTCCCCGACCTGAGGACATCACCTCCCAGACTTGTGAGGCCGCTGACCTCTTCAGCTGTTTGGACGTTTGTGACGTTTTTGTTCTGTGAACGCTGTGGAAGTGGTTGGTATTTCTCTTTTTCATACACTGTGACTAATGAAGCTCAGAGTTGGACTTAGGATAGTTGCTGACTCTAGACTGGGTTTGCTCATTCGACTTGACTGGCATTCTTTGTGATGGATGCTTGACCTCTCCAAGCAAGACAACTAGTACTGTCATTGTTGTCTTTATCTTCTTCCCAATGTTGTCAGATGTATGCCAGATGGAAGATAATCTTTTCCACACACAACTCATTCCCCTGTTGGAATAATGTTGGAAACCCAGTCTTTCAGTGGATAGTCTTCTCTCCCTGCCATTTTCAGAATTGTGAAGGCTTTGGAGTTTCTCTCTCTGTCTCCCTGTCTGTCTGCCAGTGAATTCACCGGGTTGGTCAGTTGCTAAAGAACTTTGTTGGCATTGCATCGGTTGTGAAGACACAGCTCTGTGCGCAGTTTTCACGGATCATCATTGCCCTTGGACATTTTCAGCTGGTTTGGAAATTGGACTAATTTTAACATCACTTTTCCCCCTTTTTAAATACATTTTCTTTTTTTATTTGTTTTGTTGTATGTCTTGGTGTCACGGGTACAGTGGCGACTACGCCGCTCCGTCCGGCATTTTTTGTATTTGTTATTTTTTAAATGTATTTGTCATGTCTTGATGTCATGGGTACGCTGGCATGACTACGCCGCTCCATCCGGCATCTTGGGTTGCACTATGTGCATGTTAAATGCGCTTTAAAAAATAAATCTGACTTGACTTGACTCCCTCTCTTTTTCTCCCTCACCCTCTCTCTCTCTTTCTCTCTCTCTCCCTCTCTCTCTCTCTAGTCAAAGAGCCTCTGGCTGTGTGTGCAGCAACAGCTGAGAGACATTACCCACAGATGCCCAGACCACTGCGGGAACTAAAGCTGATATGGAGATAACACACTCCTCCATTTGAGGTAATCTTATTTCATAAATTGGAGAGCTTGTGGGCAGTTGGTGACGCCACGTCTGTACATCATAGAGGTTATTAGTGTAAGCTTGATGTGTAAATCAGTGCCAGTTATATGCTCTGTTCAATCGTATCAGGCAAAGGTTGGCTTTACGTTGTGCGTGTGTGTGTGTGTGTGTGTGGTGAGTATTTGGTTTTACAAACTGATTGGCCAGACTAAAATTAGCTGGTCACAAAACGTTTGCCAAAACGAGTTCATTTGTTTTTCACTTTACTTGTGCGGACAGACTCACAACATGGCTTAAGATGTGTGTAATTACCTTAAACTTTATTATGTGTGTAATTACCTTAAACTGATTATTGTTGTCCTGCTTGCAAAACAGTGTTTTAATTCCAGTTAAAAGCTGTGTTTGATTTAGTTAGGGTAATTTCATGGCTGATTTAAAAAATATTTTCTTCAGCAGATGAAAATGGTTGTTACTGAACTGTTTTTAAATGCCTGGAGGTATTCCTCCATCACTTCACAGGTTTTAGACATAAACAATGACCATGTTTAATAGAACTCCAGTTGTGATGTGCTGCACGTACCTCTTCCTTTTAAGTAAGGTGTCAGACCTGTAATTTAGGCATCAGACAGACAAGTGGAATTCAATTCAAGCTGAGGGACGAGTGATGACGCCACCTTATGCATAGTGATTTGTGTTATTTGTGTATGCCTGTGTGTTTTTCTAGTCCATCCATCTGAATAATTAATTCCCGGGACCCTGTGGAGCCATGCGTCTATCCTCTTGCACAGAAGGAGGGAGGCTGCCACTGCTGCACCTCCTTGGTCTCCTTCTGATGGTCATGCTCTCCTGTGGGCCTCAGCCTAGCCTGTCCAAGTTCTCCCACCACCACCGGGAGCACCACCATCGTAGCCACCAGCACCACAACCACCGCGACATCGTCCTGGCTGTGGTGCTGCCCCAGAACAATACCTCGTACCCTTGGGCATGGCCGCGAGTGGGCCCGGCATTGGACCGCGCCATCCACCTCATCAACCGGGACCCCACGCTCCTGCCCGGCCGCAACCTGAGCCTGGAGTTCGCCAACAGCGAGGACCACCGCGGCATCTGCTCCGAGTCCGTGGCGCCGCTCATGGCCGTCGACCTCAAGTTCGCCTTCGACCCCTGGGCCTTCATCGGACCGGGGTGCACCTACACCTCGTCGCCCGTCGGGATGTTTACCAAACACTGGGGGATCCCCATGGTGACCGCTGGTGCCCCTGCCGTCGGGTTCATCCTGGCAGACATGTATACCAGTATCACCAACACGGGTCCTACCCACACCAAGCTGGGGGAGTTCGCCCTCCACATCTGCCGCCATTTTGGGTGGCACCAACACACCATAATTATGTTTAGTGACAACAAGTTGGGGGACCGTCCCTACTACTTTGCTGCTGAGGGCCTGTACACCAAACTACATGAGGAGAACATCACTGCACAGGATCTAGTGTTTGAGGATGACGCGGTGAACTACACAGATATCATCTCTAGGATCCAGAATGAGGGGCGAGGTATGTGTTTTCTTGTGTTTGCTTTTTGGAAAGTAGAAGGTCAGTCATGAGCTGTTAACGGTCCTGTCCTCACATTGTTTGCTCCATTTATCCAGAGAGATTGTCCATATCAATTTCTCATCTTGCTTCTAGAATTATGCTGATTGGCAGAATGAAGCTAGGCACAGGAAATAAAGTGATGACATTTAATTCTCCAGACAGGGATGTCTCTAGAAATTTTCATTGTGGGCACAGTTGCTCATGCATCCACTCTATTGCACCATTTGTCCTCTATTGAGATTCTCTGACAGCTGTGAAGCAGCAAGAACAGGTCTGCCTGCATATCTTTCTGTTTTCACTAGCATTCACCTCTATCTGACTTTTGCCTGACTTGTGATGTTTACAGAGGGTCAGTATCGGGTATCAGCTCTAAATCCCTTCCTCAGACATTGGCCAATTGTTGTGGACTCGCAGGGTTAGCTAATGCCACTCTACAGCGGTGAACACCATGCCTGCATTCGATTCCAGGCATCTGAGACAAACAGACAAAGAGAAAGGGGATAAGATTAGATTAAGAAATTGCACTATGAATTCACATCTGTGCTCATGCCTCTCTTCAAGAATGCCACCCACACTTTGTACCTGATGTGATGGGAGCTTGAGTTTGAGTTTATTTTATTCTGGTCTTCAATCCCATATAGTTGCTTTAGACTCATTGTCTCATTTTTGGGTAAAGTATAAGAAACCAGCCAGCTGATACCAGTTTAGGTTCCCTTGCGTGGAGTCATGCAGAGCTTACAGTTTTGCCTGATTGAACTATTCAGTTGACAATCTAGGGATGATTACGTAGCCTTCTGTTTGAATTCAAAATCATGTGTCATTGTTCGTCTGGAACAAATGGTTATTTGCAAAGCTCAAAAAGGTGACTCTCCAGCCTCCCTGTCCTCTAGCACTGCATTTCTCCATCTCTTACTCATCTGTTTGCCAACAGGCAGACTCACTCTGCGGTGTTTCACCACATGAGGGGATAAATAAATAACCTTGTGATTGGATACCTTAAGTTCTCCTCTTGCATGGTTCCCACATATAAAAACGTCCCCAGAAAGACATTCATTAACAGAGGTTAAAAGTCATGTCTTCCAAATAAGGGAAGCGAGTGCAGCATATCAGATCTGTTGGCATTTCCTGTAAAACTGAATCATTGGTCTATGTTGCACAGTCTGTCGTTCAGTTTTATTGTGTGTAATTCGTCATGGCTGAGGGTTTACTGTTAATGTGCAAACAGTACTTCTGTTGGACAGATAATGGAATCCTTATAGCATAATTCTACGAAAATGTCCATATGATTTGTATGGTTTCACTGTTATGGCATGTTGAGATAAGTGACTTGTGTTGTTATTTCAGATAAGAGTCTGGCTTGGTTCCTCAGGGCTCATGTATTCCCTATGGATAGGATCTCTTCATTAGACAAAGACTATAAAAAGTAGACCACAGCCTTGTGAATGTTCTACTTGACATTTTGTCTTCTCGTCACGTGGTCTGTTATTTCTGATTATGTCATACAAAGCTAAACCTTAAAAAGGATATCATTAACATAATATCAGGAGACATTGTTAAGTGACCACCTGACAGTGTCATTTAAATCTCTCAATCTACAAATGACGTGAATTACTGGATGTTGGATTCCAAGAAAGACAAACAAAGTAATAAAGGGATGATGACTTCGGTGAATTATGGGCAGAGAACACTCAGACGAACAATGGTCTTGTCAGGGAACAGTATTGTTTATAGCACAATTGACATGATGTCTACACACCCACCTTTTGTTAGGAGATGCCTAGAGAGGCCATACACGCACACTTCGGAGGGAGTCGTTAGTGTGCCATAACTTTTTACTTTGGACTTAGATGTGCCAATATGCCTTCTCCTCTTCTATCTCTTCAACGTTCTCTCATTGCACCCCCCTCCAGAAAGGTTCCACAGTTTGTTGCCCTAAGGGAGCGAGAGGAATTAATATTAACGTTATGCGCCATAGGCATAGACTTGAGGGGTATGCAGGCATAGCAGGGTGTGACTAAAGCTTTGCCCACACACTGTGCATCAGCCAAGCTGTCGAGAGTCCCTGCTAGCACGTATGTTCTGCTGCTACATGGCTAATGTGGGATTGTATTTTGTATTTCAGTCATTTGTTACATGAAATACTTTCCTTTTCTCTATTATACTACTCTCTACTATGCCAAGGAACATGCACCCTGCAGCCTTTGGATGGTGCTTTCAATAAGGGAATTGGACCCCTGAAATGTCTCCAGTGTAGGGTGTTAAGTCTTACAGTCCATGAAGTGACTTGCCAGACTGATGGAAAAAAGAATTTTCACAAGTTCCATTTGAGTGGGTACCAGTCACATCAGTGCAATGACTCATGGACTGATTAAAATGGAAGTATGTCTCTGACAGTCCTGAGGATGACACTTTGACAGTGGCTGTAGTTAAGATGGAATCTAAGGGAAGGCACTTCAACAAATCCATGGGCTTACACATACAGTAATTGTGTGTGTCTATATCTCTTCACAGAGACTGTGTATTGTTTTGAAAATTCATTGCCTTATTTATTCAAAAGTGCTCAAATACATTTATGTCGACTGGAGGTAAAAAATGAGGCTTTAGCACGGCACAGTAACCATGGTTGCCGTTATAGCTCAATAAACTCTGTGTGACTTGCCTGTCAACCAAAGCATCGGCCATAACTCAGATTAGGTAAAGCGTGAGCTAAATAAAAACTGTATGAATGGCTACCACCTGACCCCCTGTCTTGCATTTCGCCCCATCTCTCCGATTCTCACACATTTCTCACGCCCGCTGTACAAGCTTAGTTGATCATTTTGACATTCTCCACTTTCAGATCACATTTTAATATCCCTAAGCACAAGTGATAGGCTACACGCCAAGGAGCCTTTTTCACCTCTGATCTATAATGTTTATTATGTATCAGTTATGGACTGGCCCAACCCCAGAGACAGTGGGCGTGCACTAAAACAGCACTCAAACAGCAGCAGCAGCATTTACTTTGTTCTGCATTTAAAAGGGTGTTCCCAATTCCCAAACATCTGTATTGAACTGAGGTAAATGTGCTGCTGTATTCAGCCAGTCCCACTGCCATTGGGATCCTATAAACAGAGCAGTTGATGGGCAGGACGCAGCAGGTGTCGGAGCATCCACCCGCCTGTTCGGTGTTGTAGCCCAGCATCGCCTTCGCTAATGAAAACTTGTCTCGCCGGATCACTGCCTTCGGCTCACCCATCCCTCTCTTTTATCATTCCCGTCACACTGCTGTTTCCGTCGCGGCTGCCGTGTGGATGGCGGAGAGAGGGGCACCAGGGAAGTAATCAGTCCGAAAGTAGTGTTTTCACACGGGCAGACATGCTGATCTTGTTTGCTTTAGACGTCACGTTGCACACACCTGCTGCTCTTCTTCATCTGTTGCTCCACTGTCTGTTGTGTTCGGGGGAAGAGGGTGGGGGGTTGAGGAGGCAGGTGTCATTGTGGACACTCTGTGCGAAAGCCTGGACCTGGGTTTGGATCAGCTGTCTAATTCCCCCTAATAAGCAGGGCCTCCAGGGCCTTATTTGAAGAGTGGACTTTATTGGTGACAAATCTCAAATGGTTTGTTGCTGTGTAAGAGGTACATTAAGGGCAATTAGACAAATAAGAAAAATAAATCGTGGTGCGACAGCCTGAGATTGTGCTATTGTTATTTCCTTGCTAAAACAAAAACAAAAGCTGACATCACACTCTCACTTCCAGAAAGTTACGACATCTGGTGCCACTAGGTTCGCTGGTCGCCATAGTTTCCAGACAAGAGATCACCCAAGCCGAACGAAACGCCACCCGTGAGGCTGTGCGGAATGCTGCATGCATTCCCTCCCTCCGTCTTCCCCTTTACCCAGCCCATCTGGCCCCAGTTAAAAATTAATCTCGCTGTTTTAAAAAAAAGTTTAAGGAGGTGGAAAATAGGAATCACTCAAGAGACACAGAGATCCTGTCCTCTGGGCCAGGACAAACTCAGCTATTGTCTGAATTGGAACATGGGTCTGTTCTGACTCGAGTCCATCAGATGCAAACCCGATCTGGGCCTTCTAGTGTGAGCTAAACTGCCACACAGCCAGCTTGGGGTCCCTGGAGTTTGACGTGCATGAGTGGACTTGGCCTCTATGTTTCTGAAGGCCGGACCTGCTTCCAATTATAACAAGAACATGACGAGAGCACTCATAGAGGACTGTAGTATCCCGTTAGGATTGAAAGGGTCATAAAAGCTCGGCCAGGGTCAGAGTGCCGGTTGTAGTTTCTGTTAAAATGCGCCCTGGGCAGTGTCATCATAATTGGATACTACAGTGTGTATTATGCCATTTTTTGGTGTTATCTTTCTGAGTCTAAATATAAACTTGCATGCATGATATATCTCATGCTTACACTCCCTTACCTGCTTAAAACATTACATATGCTACATTTTTACCAAACTTGTAGTGATATGAAGTTGTGCATTGCCATGGCTACTGGGGAAGGGGGGGGGGGTTGACTTTTCTACTTGCAAATCAATTGAAAATTAGGTTTACTGATTTATATTCTGGAGAAGACAAATCAACTCTGGTGGTTTTGAACATTAGATCAAGGTCCAGTCTGTCTGCACACCCCCAGGAGAGAGAGGAGGCACATCTGGCCAATCCACACTAATGGGAGTTAGCTCATGACGATATACCAGCCAATTTGAGATCATGAGTAATTCTAGACGGTGATAACACATGCGCACGCACACATGCACGCACGCACGCACACACACACACACACACACACACACACACACACACACACTCCCATTGTGACGGCACCCACGGAAAAAGGTCAGTAATCCTTCCCTGATCTTCCTCTTTGATTATGAGTGAGAGAGGGGTCTACTGTGACATTATACTGTATATCAACCCATATTCTGGCCTGCTCTACCTGAACCACTAAAGCAATCTAACTTAGCCATCAGGGAGGGAAAGTCCCTCTCTATTAGACCTGAAACATTTATAAATTGTATTGTAACACACTCAACACCTTAATCTCAGTCAGATTGGGTGCTGAATCCTTCAGGTAATTACTGGAACATTTTTAAATCAACAATGACACTCAACAGTACTTCTTAAGTTTTTGTGTCAAAGGTGAAATCGCCATTGTATGCTGAAGAAGCGTGTCTGGCCCGAAACGTCTGTTGCGTGTTTAAAAAAGTTTTTTAACATACTGTTGAGTGCTCTCCTTGATTCATAAAGTGTAGAAAAGTAATTTGAATATTAATTACAGCAATGTTTAACATTCACCAAGCATTTTAGACAAGAAATGAGTGCATCCTGTTACATATTCAGGAACAATTAAAAGCACACAATGCTCTGCCACTCAACCCATAGGAAAACAGTCCTTTTACTGTTTCTTGCTCAGGTCAAAAACCTCTTGCTGTGTACATGAAGAAAGTTCTCAGAGTTGTGTTTATTTTCCCTGACAAGTAATTCTCAAGTAGAGAGAAAGTTGAAACAAACATACCCACAGTGTTTTAGTGGCTGGCCACTGCCGTATCAAGTCAGGCTACGGGCTGTTAATATCAATGATGGTTTGTTAATTGTACTCACTAGACTAGTACACACATAACTACTTTTGCCTTATCAATAGAAATCTCTGCTTTAAACATAAAATACCCCATTCACATTGCTGCTCTCTCTCTCTCTCTCTCTCTCTCTGTGCCTCCTAGGTTTTGTGATTGTAACGCCTTCAATTTGCCTCACATGCTGGATAAGCAGTTGTGATTGGTTCCTATTGATTTTGAAAGTCTGTGACATTGAATTGCCAGACAGATCTGTAAGATCTGTAAATTCAAATGGCATTGCAGGCTACTCTAATATATATGCATGGTATCGTTTGCTTGTAGCATTAACTAGACTACAACGAGTGAGTGCATGAGCCAGAGTCACTACAACTGACAACGACATTGCACCTGTGTTATTTATTTATTTATTGTATGTATTGTATTGTATTGGACTGTATTACTTGCTGTTCAGGTTATAAAACCTCTGTTTGAAGGCCATTAACAGCTTCAATCTCTCCTATTACTCTGATGACTCTGCAATTGTAGGGTGTGTGAAGGATGGGGAGACTGAATATAGAGAACTGGTGAACAGCTTTGTAGCGTGATGTGGAAACAAACACTTACTCTTAAATGTGGCCAAGAAAAAGGAGATGGTAGTGGACGTCTGCTGTTTCTAGTACCATTTTCTTTGCAGCCATCTGTTGGAGCACCAGTATCAGTGCAAATTACACCAAAAACTCAACAAGTTGATTAAAAGAGCTGGCTCTTTAGACTTGTAGACTTGAGCCTCTACAGTTGGTTGTTGAGAGAAGGATGTTGCAAAAACTCCTTAACATTATGGACAACACCTCACATCCACTGAATGAACTACTGATCAGACAACAGAGTGTTTTCAGCTGGAGGTTGCTTCAACTTCACTGTAACAATGACCGTTACCAAAAATCATTCCTGCCATAACTATTTACAATAACTCCCCTTTGTGCCGTGAGAGGATAATCTTATTCAGAGAGACAATGCACAGTTCACAACCACTTGCACAGACACTTTATATCCAATTGTATTTATTTTGACTTGTATATATGGCAGGACTATTCAAGTAAAGTGTTGCTGTTTTCTTTGGCATTATTCTATTTACAAAAGAGGTAGCTTGATTATCTTTAATCGCGGCGTGGACACATGTCAAGCCCTGGCTCCAGCTCTGGTCTTTTATGACTGGGCAGGCCTCCTCGCGGTGTGCCCTTGTCTCTGGCCTTCCTTGCCCAGGTTGTTTTAGTCCCTCGTTAGGGGGATCAGTTTTGGGCTTATTTCCAGGCTTTTGCAGCTTGTTTCCTGCCCAGGCCATTAGAACTGAAACAATAGTGTTGGGCAGGAAGCCAGAAGGGCTGGAATGTCATCACGCCCCTGGAGATTTCCTCAGAGGCATGGCCTCACTGCCAGAATGGGTCAGCCAACACCCCTCAGAGTGGGACAGTATCCCTCTTTCTCTCTCTCTCTCTCTCTCTCTCTCTCTCTCTCTCTCTCTCTCTATATATATATATATATACATTTTTATCTCTCTCTCTCGTTATCTCTCTCTCTCACACACACACACACACAGCACCCACTGCAGCGACACAGAGCACAGAGCAGTGGTGCTGTTGCAAGTCATTGGGTGTCCTTCTGCTTGCTGGTGTGTTGATGTTTCTTTCTCGTCATCACTCTCTGATTCCTTTTTGGTCCCATGTAGGGCTGGGCGATATGGACCAAAACTGATATCCCGATATTTTGGGGCTGATTGGCGATATACGATATCGATACGATATTGATATTTCAAACAGAAAGAGCGAAGTGCTTGGTATATTCACTCAACACAACAATTATGACAACACAGCCAGTTTTAATTATATTCATTTCAGACTGCTCTAACAGAGCTGTGCAAAAAGTGTAAACAATAACATAGGCCTACAATAGGCATAGGCTACAGTTGCTCTGATAAAGCTGTGCAAATAACAAAAGACCAAAAGTTGACCCTGACTGACAACGCAGGCCTACATTGTACTGCACAATGCAATAGGCTATTTTGGGCACAACAATATTGAAAAAACCTGCAGCTTTGTCACACAATGCAGTTTTTTTTACCTGTAAGGGTTTGATAGGGCCTAGATGACAAGCAAATGTAGACTATGATGGCCTAGACATGTTGCTATCAACAACAAAAACAGTTTTAAACAATTAGGCTACTTAAACAACGTAACTGAGTCACTCATCAAGAGTGTGATAGACGCTACCGTCGTTTTGTATGCGTTCATTTTTGCATGTTTCTGTTCGTAAGAAAAATCCCTATGCACGATTGAATGGGGTTTCAGGAATCATAAAAAATGATGCCCTAACTGCTCGCGAGTCGCGTGCATATCCTCTTAATAAAATCAGCGTGTAGGTTGTCTCCCTGAGGACTAGATCTGCTACTGTATATCGCTAAACGCAAGCATTCGTCGGTGTATTTAAATTAGCTAGGCTATGTACCAAAAATGACATTTTACCGTGAGTCGAGGAGCTGTAAACAGTGTTGTAACTTAAATCTGCGTGTACAAAAAACCGCTTGGAGATCCAGTGGAATTTTGATTTCACAACGAGAATTCTCAGTCTAGCCGTTGATGTGCCGACGGAATAGGCATCAGCACCAACCTCTGATCAAGGTAAACAAAATCTGACTCAGTGTCCGTCATGTTTGAAAGTTTGTAGTGATGCGAGGGAGAACGTGCACACGCAAGGGGCGCAGTTGAGCAGAGCTGCGGCTATCTGAATGGTCTGAACACAGAAGAGCAAGTGGCTTTGATAAAATGGCCCATTATTTGACATAATACCGGTATTACGATATTGTCTCAACTACATATCGTTTTCAAAAATATATCGGTCGTAGTCGTAATACCGATATATTGCCCAGCCCTAGTCCCATGTGTACTTTTTATTCATTGGGAGGATTTTCCCCATCTATTTAAGTTTTTCTGTCAGCTCCATGCTGTGTGTCTGTCTCTTTCTCTATTAGGAGAGGACTGACATGTTGCTTTTCAAGACTATTTCCCTCTCATTCCCTCTTTTCCTCCATACTTATGTCTTCTGAGCAACAATCTAGGTCTAAAAGCCCCTATCGTAAAAGCACCAATTACCGCCCCTTTCGTTCGAAAATTCTAAGACGTTGCCGATGGTGCCGATTTCCGCCCTTTCACACTGCACATCAATGGTTAGTGCGAGAATTCTCGTCGCAAATCAAAATTCCACTGGAGCTCCAAGCGGATTTTACACGCAGCCTTACAACACTGTTTACAGCTCTTCGAGTCACGGTAAAATGACATTTTTCATACATAGCTAATTTAGATACACTTATGGTGTGGGTGCTTGCGTTTCTTTACAAATCTGCCGTGTTGGTTTGTATAGTTTGTATGATATGTTACGATATTAGATTTAGAGCTGCACAATTCTGGATAAAATGAGAATTGCTTTCTTGTGTAGAGCTCTCATTTGTTTTAAGTAAGTATATATACTCTTTTGATCCTGTGAGGGAAATTTGGTCTCTGCATTTAACCCAATCTGTGAATTAGTGAAACACACTGCACACACAGTAAGGTGAAGCACACACTAATCCCGGCGCAGTGAGCTGCCTGCAACAACAGCGGCGCTCGGGGAGCAGTGAGGAGTTAGGTGCCTTGCTCAAGGGCACTTCAGCCGTGGCCTACTGGTCAGGGTTCGGACCGGCAACCCTCCGGTTACAAGTCCGAAGTGCTAACCAGTAGGCCACGGCTGCCCACAATTTATTATTATTATTAATACACAATTTATTATTTTTATTAATGTTTTATTATTTTCCCCACATATTAACTTGTAATTGTCAGTAGTATCACTAGTAGGCCTAATTATCCCAAAAATTGACCAATAGGCTACTGATTAATTATACTCAAACTCCATTAGCTATACATCAGATTAGACAGGTAATATTTGGTTGTGTCTGAACCATTAGGCTATATGAATTTGGAGAGGCGTATGTGATTTATAGTTTACTTTGAATTGGGTTTTGCTGTTATTTGCATGCAGAATATTACTTTTATTTCTAAAATTAATGAGAATGTTCAGAATGTATATTAAAATGAATATTATTATATAGATTAATTTCTCTACTTTGTACCTGAACCAGTGGTTGTGGTAAGGGAGGGGAAGTTCATTTGTAGCACATTATAGCCTAGCACATGTATGCAGTAGACATTCAAGAACAAACAAGTGTGATTTGAGGAATGGGGAGGCAGGTGCTGTAACTCAGTAGGGTTTTTGGCCTAGCGATGCCTTTGGCACCGGAGCAGGGGTGTCAAACATAAAGCCCAGGGCCAGATCAGGCCCGCCAGCAGGTTTCATACGGCCCACCAGATGTTTTGGGTAGGAAGGGAAAAATTAGAAAGGATAATAAGATAAGATAGTTAGATAAGATATTCACATCCAGTTGTCTTCAACAATTTGTAATAAGGAATTTCTGTGATAAATTGATTAAAACTAGCACTATAAACCATCATCAGGAGGAAGAGGCCAAAAAAACTGACATGGAAGTTGGGTGTTTCAAGAGAGAAAGAGCAGGATATGACGGCAGTAGATGATTTGTACTTGTTTGTTCTCATTCCAACAAATCCGGCCCACTGCTTAATATGAGTTCAGTGTTTCCCCTAGAAATTTTTCCAGCAGCGGTGCTATTACTTGGGGGGGGGGGGGGGGGTTGTTGCGCATTTTTTTTTTATATCATACCTTCGTGTTTCTTTTGTGGACATTTTCAGCTTTCTTTTACATTATTGGTTAAAATGATAGAAGAAAAATGAAATGGCACAACCCAGAAAAAGATTATTTACAATTGATTTAAATTTGTCTTAATGGCAAAGGCCACACCCAATCTGCGAGCACTTAATTTTTCTGGGCTTTTCAAAGAACATCTCTAAGGCTCTTTGGTAATTGAATTGAATTGTTGGGGGGCCATTAATGCTGACACGCATGCACGTAGCCAGATGCTCTCCTTGTAGTCTATTTCTCAGTCCCAAAACAACAAACCCACGTATAAAAAAGTAAATACTCACTTTTCTTCTACATCACTCCCACAGTTACCATACAACTCACTCACAATTAACTCGAAAAGGACCTAGGCTACTTGATTGAAGTGCGACCGTTCGTCTCACCGTCAAGAGAACGCTGAAGTTATGAGAACACGTCTTTCTGATAAGAGAATGTAGGCTCCTATGTCTAATGCCGCAAACGTAGAAAAGGTCTGTTTGTGATAGCCTATTATAGCTAAGTGGACAGAATTTAGGCTATACGTATATGCCAACATATGCTCATATTTCCTTTAACTATCAGAAAGTTTAAACAGGCCTAGACTGTGTTCGCCTAGCTTTCCCATGCAAACATTACATGTAGCCCTACGCTAACGTTACAAGTCTAGGCTACAATTAACGTTAAGACCATACACCTTGTAGCACATTGGTTTACTCTATTGCATTACTTACGTTTTAATAATTTGTCGTTGAATGTTGATGGAGGCTCATCTTTGGGAAATCAGCTGTCTGGATAAAATTGTCAGCCGGAGCAAGAGTTCTCAGAGTTGACGACACCGGACGTAAATCCAATCAGCAGAAAGAACCGCATCACAACAGTAGGCTAAATCGCAACAAACTTTTTTCCCCCCATGTTAAATTCATTTCGGTAATCATGAATTGGTTTCTTTTATTTGATGTAGGCTAGGAGAGGAGGATGCATGTTTCACATTAGTGTCAATGTGTCAAAGCAGGCTTTGGATCAGAGGAATTGCTCAAGCTTAACATATGGCATAGGCTACAAGCGAATTCACGGCATACAAACAGCTTCGTGATGAAATATAACTAATATCATTTTTTATTGTCACCCGGCCTATAAGTAGGCTATTTATTGTGTAACCTACAAGTGAACGATGACACCATAGGCTACACTGTGGCGGAGCAAGACCCCATCAGTCGGATAGCTAAACAATGTAACCGTGTTCAGAACGTAGGCTAGCCATATGGGATGCAGACTTGTCTTTGGGCTTGTAATCACCTGACACATCATGCCGCATATATGTCCTGAATAATGAGAGGCTAAGTGCGGATTTGATGCACTTAACTTACTCAAGACTTTCAGAAAACAATTTCGAGATGACGTTGGCCGTTGTGCTTTTACAGTGTGTTAAGTGAATCTCGTGATATTATGTTGCAGCGGCGCTGAAAATCCAGCGGCGGCGCTGCGCCGCTGTTAAATACACTGTAGGGGAAACACTGGAGTTTGACACGCCTATAGGGTGTACATAGGGAGAAAACAGAGAGGCCCTCTGTCATAGAATCTTTCTCTATAACCATACCCATGTTGGAAAGTGAGGAAGATTTAGAGTTCTTTTGTGACTGGTATTGTGAAGGTGTTGAGTGATGAGCCACCATTCTCTCTACTTTATCAATCATTACAGCTACGTACAACAGGCACTGTGTCATTAAACCAGGTCACAGCAGAACTCTTGACTTGACCACTTCTGTGTTGTAAGAGTTTTACATGAGACTACTTTTTCTCTGTCAAAAGGTTGATGGGTTAACCGTTAGAAGATGGTGAGAAGATTGGGCCTCTGTTGTTGACCAAGCAATCTAGAGTACAAAGCATATTTACACAGCAGGTTTATGAAGGTGTGTGTGTTGTGTCCTTGCCAGCATCTGAACTTTCGACCAGGTTCTGACGACAGGTTTCTGTTGTCTCATGTTGACAGGTTTCTGGCTATGCCTATTGATCTGATATATGTGTTATAGAATATAGCAAGTGCTATACTTACACAACCACACGCTGGGTTTGATGAAAGCTGACAAGAAAAGGGTTAATTTTTATGGTACCAATGTGTACTAGGCACTTCAGTGATTTTGGACATAATAAGCCACTTCATGTTGGGCATTTAGACCACAGATATGAAAAAAATAGGTATATAGTAAATAAACAAGTCCTTATCTACCCTGATAGGGAATATAGTGGTATATACTAGGTATATAGTATAGACTACATGTAAAGTACATTTAGTAATTTGAGATTCCTCTTACTGTAGTAACGTATAAAAGTAATTACTGCGTAGCTTATCTCATCCAGACAAACCGGGGACAATGTCATATGAGGACATAGTGAAAGCATTAGGTGACCACTTTTCACCTAAGCCTCTAATTATTGCTGAACGGTTCAGATTTCACAAAAGGAACCAAGAAGAGGGTGAATCTGTATCACAATTTATAGCCGCACTGAAACGGTTATCGGAACATTGTGAATTTGGAACGGCACTAAATGACACTTTACGTGACCGATTGGTGTGTGGCTTGTCTAGTGATTCCATTCAAAAACGGCTGCTTTCTGAAGCTAATTTGACACTCAAAAAGGCCATAGAGGTTAGCACTACAATGGAAATGGCTGCTTGCGAAGCACAGCAATTAAGTACCTCAACGCAAGTGCATAAGCTGTCTATGGAATCTAAGATCAAGACTAACGCGGGTAAGCCATGCTACCGTTGCACTAAAACTGGACACCAAGCATCAGAATGCTGGTGTAAAGAATTAGATTGTAGAAACTGCGGCAAGAAAGGTCATATCGAGCGTGCCTATAAGAGTAGAAGGACTCAAACAAATAGACAGGATGCAGAAATAAAGACAAGCCACTTTCGCAAGGATAAAAAGAAACATGTGAATCAGATGGACCATGTTCTGGATGAAGAAAATGACAGTGAGTCTGATAATGACACCATCTGTGTTCTGTCAATCAAGGACAATGATGACGGCTACTGGGTCACACCATTACTAGGGAAACAACCTGTGCGGATGCAAATCAATACCGGTTTGCGTGTCTCTATGGTATCAGAGACAATCTACAAAGAGAAGTTACAGCACCACACTCTTCGACTGACCAAATTAAGACTAAGGACCTATACTGGAGAGGCTGTGCCAGTGTTAGGGGTTGTCAATGTGACAGTGGATTATAATAGTCAACAAGTGACTCTTCCCTTGTACATCATCAAAGGAAACCGTCCAGCTCTGTTGGGCCGAAGCTGGCTGGAAAAGCTCAGGCTGAACTGGCAGGAAGTGTTCCTGGTGGATGATAGTGGCACCGGTTCTCTACAGAAGATATTAGAGAAACACTCCAAAGTGTTTGAGGAAGAATTAGGTAACTTGCAATTAAACCAGGAAGTACTCCAAAGTGTCTGAAAGGGAGACCTGTTCCTTATGCTATCAAACCCAAAGTTGAAGCTGAATTAGATAGATTAGTTAAGAGTGGAGTGTTGGAGCCGGTGAAAACATGTGAATGGGCCACACCAATTGTACCAGTCATAAAAAAGGATGGATCCCTAAGAATCTGCGGTGATTTTAAAGTCACAGTAAACCCAGTGCTGGCTGCTGAGCAGTACCCATTGCCCCTCATTGATGACATTTTCGCTGGCCTGGCTGGGGGACAAAAATTCAGTAAGGTGGACTTATGTCAAGCTTATTTACAGATGCATGTGGACCGAGAGTCTCAAGGACTACTTACCATTGTAACACATAAAGGTCTGTACAGGTATCAGAGACTCCCTTTCGGAATCACTTCTTCCCCTGCATTGTTCCAAAGAGCTATGGACCAAATCTTGAGTGGGTTACCTGGGGTTCAGTGCTATTTAGATGATTTGTTAATCACTGGATCTGACGAGCAGTCACACTTGAGAAACCTGGATGCAACACTGCAAAGACTGGAAGACTATGATCTCAAAGTAAAAAAAGAAAAGTGTGAATTCTTCAGACCCTCTGTTGAGTATTTAGGCCATGTTATTGACAGTAAGGGACTGCACAAGGCACCATCTAAAGTGAAGGCTATTGTGGAGGCGCCATCCCCGAAAAAAAATGTCAGTCAGCTGAGGTCTTTCCTTGGCCTGCTGACCTACTATGCAAAATTTGTCCCCAACCTCGCAGCAAAACTGAATCCACTGCATGAGCTGTTAACCAAAACAAAGACTTGGGAATGGACAGACAAATGCGAGAAGGCTTTCAATGACGTGAAGTGGGCTCTGTCGACATCCAGCGCCCTCATTCATTTTGACCCTAAACTGCTAATTCAGTTGGCTTGTGATGCCTCACCATATGGTGTGGGCACAGTGGTGTCGCATATTCTCCCATCTGGGGAAGAGAGACCTATAGCTTTTGCTTCGCGGACTCTAAGCCAGGCGCAAAGCAGGTATGCACAAATCGAGCGCGAAGCTCTCTCTCTAATCTTCGGGGTTAAGAAGTTCCATCAATATCTTTTCGCCAGAAAATTTACCTTATTGACGGACCATCGGCCACTTACCTCTATCTTTGGGCCTCATACTGGCATTCCATCATTAGCAGCCAGCCGCATGCAGCGTTGGGCTCTGTTATTATCTGCCCACCAATATGACATTAAGTATAGGAAAGCGGGTCAGCATGGTAATGCGGATGGGCTCTCTAGACTTCCGTTGCCTGTCGCCCACGGTGAATCAACTCCAGCTGACATTTTTTACTTCAGGGAAGTGATGGCTGCCCCTGTGACTGCGGGTCATGTGAGCAAACACACCCGGACCGATCCAGTCCTTTCAGAGGTTGTGGACATAGTCACTATGGGGAAGAGGGGAGTGTTGACACCAACTTTGCAACCATATCTGGCAAGAAGGAACGAGCTCTCAGTCCAATCTGGATGTCTACTGTGGGGCTATCGCGTCATTGTTTCACCACCATTAAGAAAGAAAATGTTGGATGAACTCCACTCTGGACACTGTTGCAT
Organism: Alosa sapidissima; assembly: GCF_018492685.1. NCBI lineage: Eukaryota > Metazoa > Chordata > Actinopteri > Clupeiformes > Clupeidae > Alosa > Alosa sapidissima. The sequence continues at coordinate 20,977,174 of NC_055966.1, read as the reverse complement.
GGTGAGAATGAAAGAAATTGCACGCAGCTATTTCTGGTGGCCAGGCCTGGACGCAGCCATAGAGGAGAAGGCAAGGTCATGTTCTGACTGCCAGAAGCGGAGAAACCTTCCCCAGCTTGCCCCTGTGCATCCTTGGGACTGGCCTGAAGACCTGTGGCACAGTGTTCATATCGACTTTGCTGGGCCTCTGGAGAACCACATGTTTTTAGTGGTAGTTGATGCTCACAGCAAATGGCCTGAGGTGGTAGTGATGAAGAACACCTCGGCAGAAAGAACCATTGAAGAGCTTCGGTCTATTTTCAGTCGTTTCGGATTACCCCAGCAGCTTGTCAGTGATAACGGCCCACGGCTAATATCAGAAGAGTTCAAGACATTCATGGAAGAAAACGGCATTCAGCACATTAGAACTGCCCCATATCACCCAGCTACGAATGGGCTCGCTGAAAGATTCGTACAGACCCTGAAGAAAACTCTCAAATCGTCACCAAATACACAATCTCTTAGCCGGCGCCTCAGTGCTTTCCTGTTGTCCTACAGAAATACTCCTCATGCCACCACAAAGGTATCCCCTGCCACAGCTCTGCTGAATAGACAGCTTTGCACCCGCCTTGATCTTCTAAGGCCTAAAAAGGCAAAAGAAATTGTACACCATAAACTAAGAGCTCAGGCAAAGAGCAGACCTAAAGCTAGATTGCGGAGTTTCACAGTTGGAGACCAGGTTCTTGCCTGGAACTATACAACCAAGGAAAAATGGAAACCTGCAACAGTGGTGGCGAAAAGTGGTCCAGTGTCATACACTGTTGAAACCAGTGATCATCGCATCTGGAAGAGGCACATTGATCAACTGCTCTCAGGTTCCAGTGACGACCAACCTCTTCCCACATTCCATGTTCCAGAGCTGGAGGATTATTCGGAACATCAATCCCAATCTGATGAACCTTCTGCTCAGATTGCCGAGGGAGATGTTGTTCCTGGTACACCACCACCAGTCCAGGTGTTTACTCAAGGCGTCACGTCACACCAGCCGTGTTCCATGCCACCCACCTCCGGTGATACTTTGAGTGACATACCCACTGACCGTACTTATCCAAAGAGAGTTAGACGCCCTCCAGACAGACTCTCCTTGTAGTCTAGAGACTAACCCACTACGTTGGGGCAAAATAATCCCCAGGGTTTAGTCTGGGAAATGAGGCAGTCCACCCTCTTTCCCTAGTTTAGGTGAAAGTTTGTTTGTCACCAAATTGTTTATTAAACAAAGTTTAATAGAATGTCATAATTGAAACAGAGAAAAGACAATACTATAATAAGGGACTGATTTGTTATTTTATTTTTTTGACGGTACTATAAAGGTAAAGGGGGAGGGAATTGTGGTATATTGGCTTCTTAAGTTTGACCCTCTGTGGATACCGTCGTGCCCTTGTTGTGATTACATGCTTTGTATGCAGATTCCTGGGTTCGAGAATTCAGTGGCACACACGTTAACTGGTCTCCGCGTCTTCCTTAAAATATACACTAATGCGTTACAACTACTATACTGAGGATATACTACAGTAATGAACTAGCACCAAACATATATCACCTTTTGAAAATAAGGAGAAACATGATAAAATGATACAGTATGATGTTTATGGTAGCCTGTGACATTAATAAGTCCTTAATGGTTGACAGTTTGGTGGCTGCTTAAAGCAAAAACTAAACATGGAATGCTTCTGATCCTGCTCACACAGAGGCGAGGGCAACTGAGACTGCCATTCTACTGAGACAGCAACCGACAGGCACATGGAGCAGCAACTGATAGGCACATGGAGCAGTTGTTGTAAATGTCATGTTGTCATTGTGTCATTGCCTTCACTACCGTAGTGGAAACTAAAGTAAAAGTAAATCCAGCCATTATCTCCAACTGTTGCCTAAATGCGCTCCACTGTTGTTACTGGTCCTATAACTCAAACAAACAGCCATTACAATACATAGGAAAGCCCAGTATTTTCACACTTAACCCCTCTCCAACACCATTGCTCAACAGTAAGTCTGTGAAGTGGCCTTTGGTTATTACTCTGTGTTGCTCGGTGCAAATGAGGGGCTCTCGGTGGGGCCAAAGCTGCACTGAGCAGCTCCACTGTGTTATTACCTCCAGTGATTAGATCATGGTTAATGGAGCCTGTCGGAGCCGATTGAGAACACCGAGTCCTGCTTGATTTTCATCATCACCATCTCTATCTCAGGCATCGCCTGACTGTCCCTCACATCCACTTTCTCTTTGTGCCTCTTTTATTTCTTTTAGTTCCTGTCTCATTCCCTTAATGATTTTTGCTCACAATTTAGGCCCATTTCTCATATTATCTTTCTAATTTTCTATCTCCCTCTCTCTTTCTCTTTCTCTCAAATCCTTCCATTAATCTCTCTCTCTCTCTCTCTCTGTATCTATGTATCTTATCATGTATGTATTGCTCTTTCTATCGCGTTCATCACCTGAGACTCACAATTAGACTCATTATTCACTCCAGCATGTGTCTCCTTGTCAACATAATTATCAGCCTTGCTTGACACCCATTCTGTTTTCATCTTGGTCTAAATGTGAGGGTGAAATTGGCCTCACATCAATCTTGATGCATATTTAATACTATGTTGTTGTTTACAGTAAACACAGTCTGGTGTGGTGAGGAGAAGAGGTGTTCAGTTGAGCCAATTATCAGGTGCTCGCTAGTGAGTCGTCAGCTCTACTCAGGCACTCCAGTGCTTCAGAGCCTCCTCTCTATTTTCAGCCCTTCTTATTTCTGTTCTCCTGTTTCTCTCTTAGCTCCATTCCAATACAGACTACAGTTCCTAATATTAAACAAATGAACATGTGTATAGCTGTTGGGGGCATGATATTTTTTTCCTTCTTCTTCTTTTTGTGTACCAATGCTTCTTTTTAGACTCCTTTCTCTTAGTATTTCTTCCGCTGATTGATTGCATCAACATCTCCTATTTTTTTTGTACGCTATTGTGTGTGTTGATGGATCACCAATCTTTCTTTGGCAAGCCCCTGTGTCTACGTGTCCTTTCTTTCACTTTAAACAGAGCACCCATTCCAGGTCAGGATTGGATTGTGAAATGAGCTAAATAAGTGAAATGAAACACCTGCATCTATAAGGGAGAACTGTGTATCCTATGACCACGTGGGAGCTGCCATTTCACTACCAGCAAAAAAGAACATTCGCTTATTTTTTCATCATAAGACATAACAGTCATAATACTTTTGCCTTTGAAATTATTTTAATTCAATTCCCGGCTTCCACCGTTGTGCCTTTGAGCAAGTTGCTGTAGGCAAAATGTAGTCCCTTGTAATATAATTGACAAATGTAAGTCACTTTGGATTAAAAGTGTCTGCTAAATGAATAAATGTAAATGTAAAGGTTTTTACTACACTTAGATGTGCTACTTGCAGCCATGTTTGTTGATGACTGCAAACACACTTATCGGTGAAAATGACCCAGGGCAGTCTTTAGCCCATATGCCAAGTAGACTATACCACCTTGGGTTGAGGGAGGATTGCACTATCCTGTTGTGAGGACTAAAACAAACTAAATGTGTAAGCACCCTTCTGCGTGACACCTTACGACCCTCTTCCCTTGTCCACAGTGGTATTCGCCTGCTGTTCACCAGACATCTTCCGACAGATCATGGTGCAGTTCAGGAAGGCAGGACTGCCTCAGGAGAAGTATGTCTTCTTCTATATCGACGTGTTCGGACATAGCCTCAACTCACAGTATGCCCGCCCATGGGCCAGGGATGACCCGGATGATCCCATTGCTAAAGAGGCTTTTCAGGTAGGAAATTCACACATGTGAAAGTGATGCATCATGCGCACCAATGGTTAATGTATATATTCACATTGTTATTTGTATGACTGTATACTCTGTCCCTTTCAAACGTTATTGAAAAAAGGTAAATATTTATATCTTTTAATTTTATATGTAGATTTGCATCTTTTACATATGCCATAAAATTATCCCTCACAATTAAAGTGACACACACATTGTCACCTTCAATGAACCATCTAATGAACAACCCAGTCTAAGTTTAAAATGTAAAATTATGTGATGAATTGTAGTAGTATTACACACAGAAAAAAAACATAAATGTTTCAGGGTCCATTGTGGAACCATTTAACCATTTTAACTAAACATATACGAACAAGTCTATTATTCTAGCCTGACGAGCCAGACCCACATTAAAATGTAGTGTATGGGGACTCACCATTCGCAGTGCTCAGTCCGAGGGGCGGGATAATTGGTTGTCTTTCAAATTCCCTCTGCACGCAATAGAATAGCGCTACAACTCATGAGTCCCATGCGTTTTTTCCACCAGCGAAGCTAGTTGGCTAGTTCTGAGAGAAAGTGGAATAGAACATTATGTCCAATATTCCAATATGTGGTTTAATGTTCTGCATTATACCCAATATTCCAATATGTGGTTTAATGTTCTGCATTTCTCATTAGTGGGTCACTTTGATACTAAAAGTATGATTATGTAATGACTGTATGATATCTGTACTGTCCCTGTGTATATCTGTGTGTGACTGTATTTAGAGATAAGCGGGAATATTATGTCTTTGCAGTGTTTCACTGTTCTACATGGCTGCATCAGTAGCTATCTGCTCCGGATTGCCAGGTTGCCACTAATTAGAGTCTGATTCAGTGTAGTCCACGTGAGATGGGATGACCAACGCCATCTCCCGTCAGTCTGGAAGGATACTTAAACCCTAACTATTTCCTTGTCTAGTTAGAGCAGCTGATGGATCTTTAGGTGAAGTCATGCTGTCTCTCCCTTGATGCGCATCATTGTAAATAAACTCTGTTCCTGATTTTTCATACTATTGGTCTGACTGGGTCTCTATTAAATCTATGGTATCAAAAATTACCATCAGTTCAAACTTTTGGCAAAAAAAAGCTTAACTCGTGTCACGCTGTTCGCCAACAGCAACATCCACCTTTGTTTTCAAGTAGCAGGGAATTCATACCGAACCGTTTCAACTCGACTCTATACACAATGTGATAGGCCCTATCAAAGTTTAATTTGTCCAGCTCGCAAGAGTTGCTAGACTAGCCCGGGCGGGCAGCAAATTAAATTTGCTGCCTCTAGGTTGCATCTAGATTTCTAGGCTACTATTATTCCATCCATGGCAAGTAATTATTTGACCCTTTGCATGATTATTTTTTTCATGAATGACTGATGAGTCATTGATTTAATTAGGAATTTATCACGGTTAATGCAAATTAAAAGTAAATTGGCTTCAATTTGCCAGCAGTAATGTGGTGGTAATACCTAATGACACCAGGGCAGAGGATCGTCTCTTTGCCGCTTATAGTAGGTCATTTTCCATTACCCTACAGGTATGGAAATGGCACAAGATCCTACTATGACTATGTAAAACAAATATTTAAAATACATTTCTAAGTTTTAAATAAACCAATGCATTTTTGTCCATAATAGTTTGGCCTGTGTATTATCATCCCTGCAAACACTAGGCTATATCTGTCTCACTCTTTAGTGTATAATTTAATAATTATAATTATATCATATTAAACATATTAAACAGAGGCAACGTCATCCAGAATCACTTACAGTACCTAAGTATCACCCCCACCACAACCACCACCACTCTTTTCATTATCACACTGTGTAAAGCTTAATTCCAATGCAACTCAAATGCTTTCTGAAGCCTTTTTTTTCTTTATTTTTATTTTATTTGTATTTTCTTTTATACTTTCTTTTATATTTTGTTTATTCTTTTAATTGTTATTATGGCCTTGTGATATGCACAAGTTCATAGGAATAAACCACAGAACACCCTACCTGGTAGATGTGGGAAAGCTGTGCCTGGAAAATGTCTGTGCATGGAAAAATCTCTGGAAAATGCAAAGACACATCTGTATTCATGAGTGTTTCCATAGCTAGGTGGACCCCAAGATCTACTAGGGCAGGGTCAGCAGTTGTGTGTGTGTGTGTGTGTGTGTGTGTGTGTGTGTGTGTGCATGCATGTGTGCGTGCATGCATGTGTGCGTGCGTGCGAGCGTGCGTGCAGGGAGACAAGCAGTGGAACAACATACTGGTATATGTTTTCTGTGTGTGTTTATTTTTAGGAAGGGGGACTGACAAAAGGCTATTGAGCAAACATTTAGAACGTGTTTAGGTGCATATTGGAAAGAATATAAATAGTTTTAAAATGCATATGCACCATTTAATGCGAAATAGCTGCAGTATAATCTATCAAGGTGTGCACTATCTTCTGAGAACTTGAACATATATTTATCTACTTTGACTGCTAAGTGCCATGTGTTTTATATTGTCACGTGTCTATTACGTTGTTTGATTGATTCTGAAGCTAAGAGGTGGAAAAGTGTCATGAAAAAGTTAGTAATTATTTATCTTGATCTTTTGTGAAGGGAGGTGCTTAAAGGTGCAGTCAGAGATTTTACGCAATTTCAATCCCAGGACATTTTTTGTCACATTCAGCAATCATCTCCTCACGACCGCTAGTCTCTGTAGGTAGCCCAGGCTCCGAAAACTGGAAACAAAATAGGGTCAGCCTGTCCCCTTAATAAAAATGAAACTTTGCGTGGAGTTTCTCTGGGAATACTGAAGGTAGGGGTAAGCTACCTCTCTGGCGTGTTTCGTTTGGTCCTTGGTTCAAGGATAATGTACGTTGTTTTGGGCAAAAGTGTCTGCTAATAATTTTAAATATAAACATAAACACAAACAAACGTGACTTCCTGCTAAATCGCTGACTGCACCTTTAAATATATTTGAACGCAAAGGAAAGTGAGAAAGATGGACTGTTTCAATAATGGAGGGATATAAATCAGTACCTTACTAATGATAGAGCACAGGAAGACATGTGTGCTGTGGGGGGGGGGGCATACCTCTGAATGATGTATGCACCTGACATCCCTACCCACCACTTACATAATGTAAGGCTGTCCTTGAGGACCTCAGAATGTCAAGAGTCCTATTCATTGTAATGAAACTGTCCAAATAATGCATGTTTTTTTCTCTCAAAGAAACAGGGTAGGTTGTTTTATGCCTATGCGCATATGCCTACCGGTAGTTATGATATCGTCTTCAGATTTATTTTCATGGTATTTGGTCAGCCGAAGGACAGATGAACACACTTGTCATTGCAATTAGCAGCTTAGGCTATGCACAATGCAGTTCTGTAGTCTGTACAAAACTAGACTCAAGTTAGCATGCTACTAGCAATCCTTTTGTTAGTGCTTTTATTTGGCTGTGTGTTGTTGGTGTTTGTAAGAATTACCATATCTTTTCAGTTTGTTTGCTACTTTTTGACTAAAACTCCTTACTACTGAATTAACTAATGTTTCATCAGAGGTGATGGCTTGAATTAATAGAGTGTCAGCAAGATAATTCTTAATCCAAGAATCTGCCTCCTTTTCTTGTTAACCTCACAGAGCGTGAAGATCCTGAGCTACACGGAGCCCCAGAACCCAGAATACAAAGACTTTGTGATGAACTTGAAAACAGATGCCAAGAGGATGTTCAATTTCACCGTGGAGGATTCACTGGTAAGAGGACACTCTTGTAAAGCAGAGGGGAAAATGGGATGAGTTATCATGAGATATGAAAAAGGAACGAGTGTCAAAGATGGGAAGTGATAGATACTACAGCAGAGGGTTTGCTATCTTGACTGTGACACTGAGGAAACAAACTGGACATAGCATGAACATTTAAGCACCTTTTTTCCAGACCCAGGTTGATATTTTCTTGAAAGCTGTAGTAGTTATGCACCCTGGAAATCCAGAGATCTCGCGAAAGCACAATTTGAATTTGCTCAGCGAGTCACTCTGGCAATCAGTAATGATGTTCATCACCCATGCCCTTGGATCCGAGCTGCACCAATCACATCGGTGTATCTGATATAGGTGGGCCAGAGGCAAGCTAAACAAATGATGACAGTGATACAATGTCGAAGTCCGGAACCAGTCAGTAAGCATTAGTCGCAGTGTTATCCAATTGCGTGCAGTGATATTTTCAAATACTGTACATGCTTGGTGCAGCCCCTCAAGTTGGTGTTTTAAATCCCCGACGTTGTCTTCCAGGCAGCGCTGCATGGAAGGTACTAGGGTTAGGGTTAAGGTTAGGGTTAGGTGCCTTGAAGTCGACGGTCTTTCTAGATTTGCGTCTGGATTTCCAGACTAGTAGTTATGTACAATAAATGGAACTCTGGATTGTTGGCTGGATTGTTTCCTTCTCTCAAAAAGCTGGACTCAGTAACTGAGACAGGCTTCATATGTTCTTTCAAACACAAAGAATGAAGTAACTCACTGTCTATTTTTTTTTCTGTACTTTTTATCTAGCAAGCACAAAGAAGAAAATGGAATCAGTTACTCACTTTAATGTTCATTTTAATGTTTGCTGTTTTGTGACTACATAGGACATACATCTGCAGATTCACATGCAGAAAAACAAACCAAATATACTTCTGTTGTCTGTGTGTATGTACCTTTTGAGTGATTGTTCTGTATGGAGTACTGTAATTAATCTGTGCTACATTATTCATCTACCACTGAATTCACTCTGCTGCAAACTTGCAGATGACTGAGTCATTGATGGTAGGCTAATGTACATCTCTGAAAAATCTCCAGAGCAAGGACTTGAGTGGGTATGTTGTCTTTGTCACATGGTGCTTTGTCCTCACAAGGCATCTGTGGTCTTCCTCCTCGCCTGTCATAGGCTTTTACTCTCTTTACCAGAAATGTGTTTGAGTGGTTATTTGTTTGGGCAGACATGAAGGTGGCCAAAAGTTCTTTGAGGAAAGACAAGAGGCAGGCAAGGACAGGGTACCCTGATGTGGGCATCCAGAGGTCCAAAGTCCATCTGTGATTCAGCACTCAGTGAGCAATTAGGGAGTGGATGAGGAAGAGGTCTGGTAAGAGAGAGTCATGTTAAAAGGAGGAGATGGGAATGGTGCGGCATGAGCTCTGTGGTATATTTCATGAAATGAGGGTCAAAGAAACTCCATTTTCAACCAATCAATCAATCCAAGGCAGCTAGTGGGGGTCAGGGTAGTGCAGCTCTAAACCTGGAAGTCTCTGTCCTTTCCTTTTCTGAGAAATGTTGTGTCTCAATAGCTGGTTTCTACGACGGAGTATTAGGGCCACACATGAAGAAAAAAATATATTTTTGCCATGGCAAGATTAAACTCGACATGTTGACTTTAAAGTCGACATTTCGAGAATAAAGTTGAAATGCCATGTCGACTTTAATCTCGACTTTCGTCAGCATGTTAGCATCATATCTGACCCTTCGGGTGATTCAGATATGATGCTAACATGCTGACGTTATGTGGTCATATGTGTGAACGACACCGATGCACATGAACAGAATCCCTGCATGGTTTAACATGCACATTAACAGAATTTCTTCATGTTCTTTGCTTCGTTCAGACACAAGCTCATTTACATGATGTCCGTTGGAAATACTAGGGGAGTAGGCTAGTGTAAGAGCCGTCTAATATAAGTTCAGAATTCCAAATAGCCGGTTATGTTGTTTAGATATACGGTCCAACTGCTTGACATCCATTGAACATGCAGACTTACACCTAGCTAGGTCTGAAAGCAGCTTATGACATGATGCCTCCATGAAATTCAAATTTTCCTCAGTGAAGTTGGCAGCTACCCGTTTGAATGCAGTTTAATAACCTAGATTATTCGTTATACTGGTATTTGTGATACCATTTGTGTATTTAATTATTTGCTGGTGTTTGCCTTACCAGTCATACTGTGCATTATTTGTCAATGTCTATCTAATATACATTTTACTTGTTTATTAGCTGTAAGAAAATGTGGAGACTTTCTCCACCACAAGATTGATAAATAAATAATTTGTTGTTGGTTTAGTAAATGCTGACCAGATGTATTGAAATGATTATACAATATTATTTCGGCCTCATTATTCTTGGCCTCTTTACATACTTATTTTGGCAAGTGACTACCCTTAGCTAATCACCACACCTACCATGATCTAATGAAATCCCATTGGATTTCTTTGAACTTTGAATTAATATTTCATATTTGAATTAACCCTTTTAACATTTCCACACATCGAGTACAGTACACCAAAGTGCACAATATTTTGTTTTTGGAGATACTTGGATTCTACAGTAGGCCTATGAGTTTGCACAAGAGTAGGGAAGTGATCTCGTTCTGTCTTTTTCTCTGATCATCTCTCAATTCTCCAACCCTCTCAATTCAAATTGAAAGGAAGAGTTGTTATTAAAGATGGTTTAATGAAACTTTAAACTCGCTTGATTAAAATGGCATCTTGTGCTGTAATGAAAGTAGTTTCTGAGTGGATGAAGCAGAAACAAAATGGGCACAATGAAGATGAAATGGGTTTAAAACTTCTAGAAAAAAAGCATGCAAGATAGTAGAAGGACAAGCCCTAATGAGTTCTCCAGTAGAATTCGGGAAATATAAAAATACAAAAATCGTCTGTTTTTTTCACCTCCTCGAACCCAGAATTTTCATTGATATCATGAGATGATTAGGGCCTGATGTGAATTACTCCTTGCCTACATTACTCTCCTTTGTGTGCCTGACTGTCACCTTTCTTACATCCTCTGTTTCTCTCTAGAGCATATAAAGTGCCTCATCTCATTTCTGTTCCAAACTCCTACTCTCCAAGAAGTTTTTGGAGAAATATCTGTGATCAATAATTGAATCAATAATGAGATCACACCAAGGTCTCCTGACCTATCAAGAGAACTAAAGCTTTCCTATGGTCAATACGTGTACTGTAAATGTGACATTTATCTCTGTCCTACAGATGAATATCATCTCTGGAGGATTCTATGATGGTCTGATGCTGTACGCTCATGCTCTTAATGAGTCCATGGCGGGAGGAGAGGGCATGATGCCTGTGGCTGAGAATATCACCAAGAGGATGTGGAACCGCACTTTCCACGGTGAGTTTGGTCATTGAGATTTCTTTTCTGTTGTGATTCTGTGGCCCTTTTTGGTGTGGTTTGGTGTGGTCTGGTTGGCCATTTTGGTTTTAAGCCAACTGACTTTCAGTGAGCTCTGTTTTTCTGTATTGAATGATACTGTCCTGTTGTGAATTGTGGATGCTGATTGGAACCAGAAGGGAAAATATCCAGGCTTAGTGGATAGAAATCTAATTTTGTTCAAATCATGTTTCAAACCTGTCAAACCTCCTTTCACTTTTTTCCACTGCTCAAACACAGATATCATTTAAGACTTTCAAATGTACAGAATTTGTCGAGCTTCTTCCCCATGTGTTGAAGGAACCTCCTGTGTCGACACTCACTCCCCTGTGTCTGATATTTCATTCCTATCTGAGGTAGATAACAGAGTGATTAAAGAAATCTCTTTCTCTCTCAGTGTTATTTTATCTTGGAACTATTGATTTGATTTTCTCATCAAAGTCAAAGTGTCCCTGTGTGGACGGATGAATTATTGAGTGTTGCTGGATAAGATTGAGCTGCAGAGTGGTTTTGCAGTCTCACTTGCGGCTTGTGGCCTTGAGACGGAGCGAAGGGACCAGGGTTGGCAGGTGAAACCTAAAAACCATCCAAGCAACAACTTGGATGTAGCATAGGACAGGGACAGCCTATCAGACGAGACTGTTTAAAAAAAAACACATGTTAAGATGATTTACTTTTGAATCGAAACTAAACAGTCTTTCTTGTGAGTCTGAAGAGGTTTATGGGGGGGGGGGGGGGGGGGGGGCGTATGGAGTATTTGGTGAGACTAAACCTGGATATTGATTAAGTAAGATATGGATGAAAATGGTAGGTTACATTCAGAGAATAAACTGCCCATTATAATTATACATACTGATTTTGTAGTATGTTCTTTATTTCCATTGTTATTTCTATCCAACAACTCCAATCAAACATACAACAAAATGGGAAGATAAAATGTTAATGTGGCTTGGTGGTGGTGATTCATTATGCTTTGATTTCAGACATCATGCTCTCACAAAGTCAGAGCCACTAAGAGACTGAATTAAGAGACTCTTCCATAACACCTCCAGTCTAGATCTTGATGTGTGTGGGAGCTGAACTCACACACATAGAGCAGAGAGGATAGACATGCAGGGATCAATAATGAGATGTGACATTATGGAAAGATTTGCTCTTAAACCTGATATGCTTGTTTAAGGTCTTATATGTTGGTTCATTTATCTGTACAAATTGGTTGGATATAGATGGTCATTATAGACTCATTACGGTAAAGTCTATAGGCTATGGTAGTGATGAGGACGAGACCGCCTATGCCGAGTCCGAGACAAGACCGAGTCTTTGAAGGGTCGAGACCGAGTCCGTTGGTTTTTAAATACAGCCGAGTCCGAGTCAAGACCGAGTCTTTGAGGAAGCAAGTCCGAGTCGAGACCGAGTCCTTTAGGAGTCGAGACCGAGTCGAGAACAAGACCATAAAAACATGTTAGTTTTCATATGATTTAATATCACCCCAATTAATAATCAACAGTTAGGCCCAGGCTTGGAATTTCACCATTTTAGGGGCAAGGCCACTTAGCCTTCAGTTGGGCATATTTGGTGGGGGGCACAAAGGCCACATGTCAGGGCACCAAGGCCAAAGTTAACTATACAGTAGTAGGCTATAAAAATAATCAAAGTTGTATTTAGCCTATTCACAGCAGTAGACCTTAATCACTGTATGAAACATTACAAAAACATGAAACATGACATATTACATAGAACTGTAAATCATCTGATCATCTAATATTTAGATGTCTAGGCTATATTTAATATTTATATTTATTTTATATTTGACCTGTTATGGAATCATGTATTGAACAATTTAAGCACAGCTCAGCTTTAAGAAACTGATGCAACCTAGATGCATGCTTAGCATTTTTTGATCATTAAGACTCCTTTCACAAACTCTTACTCAGCTGTATATCCTCTGATTTTAATATTTACCTATATCTAGGCAATATTTGTAACATTTATTTTGTATTTGGCCTGTTATGAAATCATGAAGAACGATTTAAACACATTTTGAAACCTAAAGACCAAAGTTGGAGACATGAATGTAGACTTGCTGCAGATTACATTTTTAATTTAACCGGAATACTCTGGAACGGCTTACTGTACAGGGGACTGCTTTACACCTTTGTGTTCGGTAAGGTCTGCTGTTTATTCTGATATATGGTTTGTCATGTGTTGAACGAAGGGTTCGTGAAGTATTCCACCGAGATGAATGGGTAGGGAGATGGGTGTAGCACCTTATGTAGACGTTATGATTAAATGTAATTATATTATTTACTTTTCTCGCGAACCGTTCACCACAGCAATTAGCGGCTAACATTGTTTAAAAGCTGAGAAAAAGTTCTTTCATGTGATGTGATACATGTGCCTGTGTGATGAGTAGACTTAGCGATAGCGAGTATTTCAACTGAGAAGAATGGGTGAATTCTTTGGACGCACTTTCTGTCTTGCCATGCGCTGTCATTTTCTCCACTGTGTAAGACTGAATTAGTTTGCGCTGTGATGCTAAGATTATTTTGACAGGCTATAGGCTAAATAAAAATCGCTATTAAACGGACGCAAAGCAGAATATTGAAAGAAGGGGGCACCAAGACCAACAAGGGGCAAAGACGTGGCCGCAGTGAAATTTCATTTTGATTTTTTTTTTTTATATATGAAAATGTGTTGGTCTCGAGGACTCGGTCTGAAAGACCGGACTCGAGTACTACATCACTCGGCTATGGAAACTGTCAGCTGCTGGTGGGAAAGAGCTTGGGAGTTAATGACATTTCCTAAAAAGAAATCTTTAACTTGAGTGGATATTTGTGTAATTTGCGTAGTAAAATGCCATGCATTTTGAAAGACTCTAACTCTACACTGTGTAAAAAGAAGTATTTGATGTAATGCCACACACTTAAAACAAATGTGTTGTCCGCATCTGGACACAGAAATGTGTTTAAACAACGCAAGTTGTGTTGTTTTCTATGCATGTTGTGTTTGTCAACACATATTGTGTAACAAATTAAAAAAAAAGTTAACAACACAAATTGTATTAAGGAAAGAATAATTTCTAACATAACATTATTAGGAAAGAACCAATGTCACATTATCCATGTTTAACTCTGAGTACCTCTCTGCTGGGTGAGTAGCTATTACTAGCCAATTTACTCAAACCAAAAACGTAGGTACAGGGATCCATCTTATCTTTTGTCTCATGTAATTGGTCTCTTCACTTATAATCAAAGCACAGACCATGGTTCCACTACAAATGGCTGATTGTATGGGTCTATTGTGGCACATTTTGTCCTAGAGTGTCCCACATAGCAATAATTTTACTTAATGATACTGTGGTGGAGGATGTAGTCTACCACAACGCACAAAAGGTCCAGGTGGCTCTGAGGCAGACAATATCACACTGAGATGATTAAAGAAGCCAACTTCCCAGACTCTGGATGAGTGCAATCTATGTGTGTTGTGATAATGAACTTTTGCCAAGGAGGAGAGATTTTCAGAACTTTCAAGAGGCCATATTTGTGATTAGGATAATTATTTGAAATTATTACACGACTCTTCAGAGTGCTGCAGAAAGTTTCATTCACATGAATGGGCCTTCCCAACGTTCGGAGGTCTGTTAAATCTATATCATTACCGCTGCAAAGTATATAGTGTGATAAACAAGTGGTTCTTGTGTGAGTCAGAGTTCTCTGGACCTTTTATGCGTTGTGCTACATCCTCCGCCACAATCTGTGCTTTAACACAAGTCAAGGAACACAACCTGCTAGTTTTTCCTCTTATCAGGCTGATAACTAGCCTAGAAATCTAGACGCCCCCTAGCGGCGGCAAATTAATTTGCTCAGCCTGTACGTCTAGTAGCAAACCATAGGGATTTCTATTGGCTGACGCCGTGGACGTCATCCAATCACAGCGCTCTATTTTGTTGGAAATGCATGGATTCCAGTTGCTGCTACTGGAAGAAACTGGAATCCATGCATTTCCACTGAATTATTTTTGGAATCTGATCCCTTATCATACCTGTTAATTCTTACTCGTTGCTCGACTTATCGTGACTAAATTCAAGATGGCTGCAAACGCTAAACTTCGTGAAGATACTGTCTGTATAAATCGTCTTGTAAGTAAACTACCAGTGCTTTTTCAAAGTTCTCAATGTCTCGTTTTAAATGTCAGGGCCCTCGGAAGTCTACCAATGAAGTGTGGAGATACATTGAGCCTCGTAAATGGGTGTAAAACAGTGATTTATTTGCATGGCTAGCCCGATGCCGAAGCACCACTATTGAAAAAGCTGTTGGTAGCATCGGCTAACTAGCGCCAGATTTTGGAGTGCAGGGGACAAGCCGAGATGGGCTATGAGACATACGTTCACACTCGGTATCATGTTTCAATACACTTTAGGTCAATATCACACCGGAATTCTCCTTTAAGGCGGGCTTAACAGGATGACGACAGTCCTGCGACGGTGAACAACAAGGAAGGTGGCTATGGCGAACGAAGAGCGGTTGTTTGAATCGGCGTTGGCGTCATCCTGCTCTTTGTTCTGATTGGTTGTAGCGCTGACCTATTGCATGCCTAGTTAGTTTGAAAGACAATTCTCTGCCTGCCCCTTGGATTAAGCGAGGTGAATGGGTCGATTCCAGACTATACATTTCAATGATATAGGATGGCCCGCCAGGCTAGCTGATAACAAATTCTGACTCTTCTTCAACTCTGTGAATGTATTCTGCACATACTGTATATTAATTTGTGCTTAATGCACAGCAATTTACAACTGTTCAAACAACCCTTCTGTAATGTGGACCCCTTTCCCATTGCTTCGTTAAAGACATCCTACGGGACATGTTATTGCATGTCTTTTATTGATGGTGAAGGACCACTTGTTTATCAAACACTAAGATAGGGGACAAGAAATAAATCCTCCTGTAATGGCAAAGATTTGTGGCCAGCTGTTAGTCCTTTAATGCAGCGGTCCCCAACCACCGGGCCGTGGTCCGGTACCGGGCCGCGGGACATTCCTAACCGGGCCGTAGCCTACGACATGAGTTTTAAAAAAATGCATGCAAACTAAATTAAATTTAATTCGCAATAATGTCACGTTTTTACATGGCATAGGCCTATATGCAGTTGTTTGATTGCACGCATGTTTGCATTTTGCAAGGTCTATTTTCTTACGTCTGTCTGCTTGATTTGTGGGGACGACGAGTGGACCGGGGTGTATTTGATA
Source organism: Alosa sapidissima (assembly GCF_018492685.1). Lineage (NCBI taxonomy): Eukaryota > Metazoa > Chordata > Actinopteri > Clupeiformes > Clupeidae > Alosa > Alosa sapidissima. The sequence goes on along the minus strand of NC_055966.1, from coordinate 20,960,924 downwards.
TGTTCCAAACAGTAGTGGGGGTTTTGGGAGAGACTGAGGCAGGGCCCTTTCTCTCGCAGCTTGTTCGCGATCACCTTGTTGCGCTTTTAAATGAGTTTGAGCGTTACTTCCCATCCTCCAAAGATCCACGGCAAACCAATGAGTGGGTCCGCAACCCATTTGTCAATATCCCGAATAGTCATAACTTGTCAGCGCAGGAGGAAGAGCAGTTGATCGAAACTGCAAATGACGGTGGTCTTAAGAGTGTGTATAAGGAAACCTCTCTGGCAGGTTTTTGGATCAAAACCAAAGCAGAATATCCCGAGATATTCTGCTCCGAGATCCGTAAAAGCGCTGAAAACGTTGCTACCATTTCCCACCACGTGTGTATGCGAGGCCGGGTTTTCGGCAATGACTGCAACTAAGACCAAATTGCGCAATCGACTGGACATTTCAAACACACTGAGGGTGTCACTATCTTCCATCACCCCCAGATGGAACCTTCTTGTTGCAGGGAAACAAGCACAGGGCTCCCACTGATTATATTCGTAATGCACGTTTAGTTCCCATGTTTTTTGTTCCCATATTTTTTAAGCATGTTCACACTAGATGTAGCTTCAAGTTGTTCAATATTCATAGTTCATATTGTTCAATTTTCACTTCTTCAAGTTCACGTTTTTCACATGTTTAAGAGATCGCTACCTTCACAGTTCATACATAACTGGAGCTAGTTCTTTTCAAGTAATGCATGCACAACACATATGGAACATGGAACCCCCCCGCCGGTCCGTGAAAAAAAATAGGAAACAAACCGGTCCATGGTACATAAAAGGTTGGGGACCCCTGCTTTAATGTATGCACTCTGTATGCACTTTTTCTCTGTCTTTCTCCCTCTCCTTCCCTCCCTCATTCTATGGTGTTTATATTACAAACAGCGCATGTTTGCAACATCTCTTTGAACAACTCCCAAGTGTTTGTTTTGCTCTCCATACTTGTCTCTCTTGTCTCTTTGCTCATATATTTCAACCACCTGCTCCCTGTTCCTCTTAGCTGGGTCCCTTACAACCTACCAACACGGTCAGAGATTCGCCACCCACTATCAAATAGCTGTTGTCTCCGTTATAAGAATGCCAGACTGGACCAATCACAAGAGTGTAATGAATGCAATCACTTCATTAGAACGAAGGGGGGGGGGATGAGAGGCTTCCAAGCATTTTAATGCATTTTATTTTTGGAAAGTGTTTTGTGAGTGACCCAGCACTTCACTGTCACATTGACCATTCAGACCATTCACCACTCTGCAGAATTTGGTCACCATAGCCGCACCAAATAACATGCTATTGTGTGATTTGTCTCTACGTTGTCTGTCATGGCCTGTTTCCCTCCCCACCTGTTACCTTCCTTGCCAACTCCTTTGTGCTCTGTATCTCAATATTTTGTTTTTCTTCTTCAGAGATATTTCCCTCACATACTTCTTTTAGTATCTTTCTCCTTCCCCCTCTTGGTACAAGCTGCACCTGAAGCCCTCAAATAACCAGTGTACAGCCAGACCCTGTGAGGTCTTGTCAGAGTTGGCCTGAAGGACATTATTATTAAGCCAGACCTTCCAAAGCCTATCAGGCTCACCCAGACCTGTCACAGCTGGAAAATGCTCTTGTCAGCCGTCCCTCCGCTTCCTCCAGCAGCCCGGCCTCCTCTCATTTTCCCTATCTCCCTCAGTCCATCTGGCTCATCCTCCCTAATCCCCTTCCTCTCCTCGTCATTGTCAGCCATCACTCTACGGCAGCTCCGATCTCTACCTGTATCTCTCCATGCCATTGGCCAGAGTGCATTGAACTCACGGCTGTATCTTGGCATGTGGTGACAGAGAAGGGATGCTGATCCTGATGTATTCTCACCAGAAACCACAGGCTCTCCTCTCAGCCTCCCGCTTCAGCATGGCCAAAGCTTGGTTTGGCATGACAACCGTTCTCTGGCTTTTCCAGAGCCTAGCGCCTTGGTTACATAAAAATGCTGAACTGAATCCATGCAGTGAGATGCACTTTCATGTACATCTACTATAGGTACTATGGTAGCTGCATTTCTCCACACTGACACATCATTGGAAATACAAATCGGCTAATATTCATTTATTCTATCTGAACCTTATTTGTGTATGAAATTGACTGAAGGTATGTTACAATCATATATCCCTTCATCATTTTTTCATCAATCCCATCCTTACTCGGATCAAACAGGTCTCTTCCTATCCCTCTATACACACCTTCCTAGCACAGTTATATGTGTTATATTTTCTGGTCTATTTATAGCTAGTACATTGTGAACTGAAAATACCCGTAATAGCAGGTCCGAATTATCAGTTGAGTGCAAAAAGGATCTGACTGATGTCTTAAAAATCTACAGTATACTAGGCTATAATGTGGGCTAAATAATAACAAACATCCTTACTGCTTGGATCAAAGATCACCGACTTACCTTCTTAGTTTGATATTGCCTACTCAGACACATATGAATGACACAGACACAATGATACAGATTGTTTTACAGATTTTCTTCTCTGTACAGTATGTGATGCAGGGCTTACATTTCACTGCGGGATTGCGGGTATTGCGCATAATTTGTTCAAGTCCCGCAACTCTAGCCATCATAATGCGAGAAATTCCCGCATACACTTTTACAGCCTGTCTGATGACGTTAATATAGCCTAATCATTAAGTGGCGTGAATGCGGTGCTATTGACCGGACTAATCAACTACCGAGTTGAATTGAACATAGCCTCATGCAGACGCACACACACACGGAGAGAGAGAGAGAACCACTTTGCGCTTACGCAAATAGGCTACGCTACCATGGCAAACTTTTACATCTGGAAAGAGCTCCTTGGTAACTATCCTGCTAGCTCAGGTCACGTCAACACTTGATCCCAGAAAGATTGTCTTCGACATGTCAACATTTATTGTATCTAATGACATAGAAAACATAATGATTTGCATACACATACCGCACTATGCACAACTTTTATTCACTAGCGACTACAGCCTAAAACCGTCAGGTTGAAGGGGGGCTATTTTCTTAAAGTGACAGGCACTCAATTACACCTACTCATCACCAATGTGCACTCAATTGGACCTACACACCACATTAAAGATATGCCTAAGTGTTATAGGTTAAACGTCAATATGAGGCATTCAAATGACTAAATATGCTAGTAGTAATTACTAGTAAAATGCTATACTTTAAAAAATGCATTATTAAATAAATACACTCTATATGAATTCAAAAATATATGATAGAAACATATCACATAAGCTATCATTTTCAGTGTGTGTTTGTGTGTGTGGAGAGAGTCAAGCAGAATCTAGGATGTCCACTGTTGTGAATGATCCCACTACAGTATATATTACTGATGACGTCAGGGTGGTGGGGGCCCCAAAATCAAACACTTTTTTTTAAAAAGTATCGAAGTATTGAAATCGCAATTCTTGACTTGGTATCAGAATCGACCCCCTCCCCCCCCAAATTGTGTAAATCCCCCCTACATGAATAACCTAAGGGGGGAATTCCCCCCCATTTTGAAAAATGAATTTTAAGCCCTGTGATGTATAATGGCACAAAAGTGACACGTCGGAGGGCTTTGTAAAACTCGGTATCAGTGTGTCAGTATTGTTGCTTTACTGTGTGAAGGAGCTTTGTCTGAGGATTTTGTCCCTGGTGTTTCTTATTATTAAGGAGCAGTGTAGTGTCAATCTATTGACCAAGAATGGCAAGTGTAGGTTAACATCCCTACGTGTTTTATAGAATGTTGAAAATATATTAACTTTTTCTCCTTAATCCGCTCCTAGCACGGTTGTTCCTGCCTCCCTCGTCCTTCCTTTGCTCATAGCTTTATCTGATTGATGTTATTGCCATCATATACAGGTTTCCATACTTTGAGGATATGGAGCTTGGCTGCCGTTTGCATTCATATGACAGTACTCTGCCTCTGACTGTAAGACTGTACTCTGCAATTAGGCTGCTCTAGTGCACAGTGTGCTACAAATTAGGTTTTTGCCAGTCGTGCCTCTTTTGAATTGCAATATGTGACCCTCACTTCATGGGCATGACCTTGTCCACTTGACTCAGCTTTTCAGCCTCATTTCTCATTGTTGTCTTCACTCCTGCTCTGTACCTTTCATTGGCAGGCATTTTGAAATAGAATGTATGGTGTGGCCTTTTTGTTAATACATTATTAAGCACTACGTAGAGTGAATTTAGATTGTAGCCCATGAAAAGTTTTACTAATTTTCATCATTTTTTATGTTTCAAAGTGTTTTTGTCAGTAGAGCAGCCTAGAATAGTGTTCAGTAGTTTAAAGACAGTGTCACAAAGTTCACATACAGATGAAGCTTGTAACTCAGTATCACATAATTATCAGTAACACATCATTTTCAAAATAATGAGTATGAAATGAAGTCAGAACGGCCATCTGAGGAAGAGTGCATGGAAGAAGTGAGGGGGAAATAAAGAGAGAAAAAGAGGGTCAGTGGTAGGTCTGACACGAGAACCAAGTTGGGAGACGGTGGGTTAGATGAGATCACGTTGCAACATGTTTCCCTTGGGTTCTGTTCCATTAACGAATGAGCTGCCTCTCTGGTGTGGGTTTGAAGGGCTTTGTGAGCATGTTAAATTCAACTTGTCAGCCTCACTCCTGGAGTTACTCAGCATATTTTCTTTTACTTTAATAGGAGCCATCTAACCCCCTCTCCCTGCTGGGTGTTATATCAATATTTACATATAAATTACTTTTTGCAAATGCATGCATGATGTTTCTTGGTGATAAAAATGTATTCCTGTCAATTTGCACAGAGGCCATAAGTTAGGAGAGTAATAACAGCTGGATTCAGATGTGGTGATGTGATCGCTGAAGACTTACAAGGCTCTCTTTTTGCATTACCAATCTCAGTGTAAAGACTCGAATGAGTCAGAGTTGTGATTAAAATCAGACTAAACAAAGGGCTGCAGATGCCTAGATAATGACTGCATGACGCAGATGGCACTAACCTTGACCCGTCTCCAGCCCCCACTCAATGTCTTTTCACAACACCAGTTCCCCAACCAACGCTCTTTTGCATCCATTTTATAGGATTTCTAGGTTTCTAGGAAGAGCCCCCCTCTTCCTAGAAACCCAGGTAATTCATTAATTTGCAGAGCCATTGCTGTGCCAAGTCTTTCAAGTTGCTCTACAATAGTCTGTTCTCTGCCCCCAATAGTCCAAGAGCATTAGCTCAAAATTGAGTCAAACCCGGAACAAATTAGTAACAAGCTGAATTTTTCAGGATATGTTCAGAATACCTTTAGGAATAACATACTAAAAGTCCCCGTGAATCCCCCTTGTGCTTTCTGAGATATTCAAGATGGCGTCCAAAATTGCCGCTATTTGGAGATTTTTCCATATCTCAGGCTTAAAACATAATACAAATGCAATAAAAATGTTAAAATATATGTTTTCTCATACAAGGAATCCAAATTCACCATTGACATACTGCTAAAATTAAAGTTAACCAAGATTACAAGGTCATTAATGTGACAATAACACAAAATTCACATAAGGAGCATTGGTAACACCAGTAAATATCTGATGGTGTTACATGATATAACTGGATGTGACACTGTATCTGCTCTGTATCGCCATGGGAAGCGTAAGGCATTCAATATGGTGCATAAGAAGAAAGAGTATGATCTACTTGACACATTCATCAATGCTGCAAGTACTCATCAGCAAGTACAACAAGCAGGTGAAAGCTTCCTCCTGAAGCTGTATGGAGCTTCCAGTTGTGAATCACTGGATCAGTTCCGATACACTGCTTACAATAAGGCAATCAGCAGAACTTCACTTTCCTCATCCCTCCAGTTGGCAACTTTGCGTCCAACAAGTGCTGTAGCCAATTCATTCAGAACATATCTCATTGTTCAGGAATGGATGGTAAGGCCATTGCAGCCAACAGATTGGGGATGGAAAATGGAGGATATCTTGACTCCAGTTGAAACTGACCGCCCCATTGCTCCAGACACTCTGCTCAACATGATCTCTTGTGGCTGCAGAGCAGATGGCTGTGGAGTGTCATGTGGCTGCAGGAAGATGGGGGTACACTGCTCTGCCTTGTGTACAAAGTGCAGTGGTCAAACATGCAACAATGCAGCACCAATGCCATCTTTACTAGATGATGAGGGAGAAACTGAAGAATCAACATCAATTTCTGATGATGAGGATGATGACTGAAGTGATTTATTATTATGAAATGTCTCCATTCAAGAAACTAATGATGAAATTGACTCACTTACCCTTAAAAAACATATATTTTGACCTTTTAATTGCATTTGTATCAGGTTTTAAGCCTGAGATATAGATAAATCTCCAAATGGTGGCCATTTTGGACACCATCTTGAATATCTCAGCGAGCACAAGGGGGATTCACGGGGACTTTTAGTATGTCATTCCTAAAGGTATTCTGAACATATCCTGAAAAATTCAGCTTGTTACTAATTTGTTCCGGGTGTAACCCTGTTACTACTGGACTACAAACAGTTAATCCGTTTTTAGCCACACCAACCTTGTCTGTTGAGACCAAGGGACCTGTCACACTGACCCTCTCCCACCCATCTCACCCCCTATCTTGTGCACGGGATTTGACATTTCCCTTGGCGCTAATAGCTTAGCTTTTCATGCGGGACTAAATGTCAGAAGTCATTTCCTCAATACATTGTGATTTGTGTCTCACCTACTTGTCACATGATTTCCTGTGGCCTATTATACCTGGGTGGAATGATGAGAGGCCTGGTCATATCTGGACAGGAAATTAAAATCATGGCCAGATTGCTTCTGCAATTAAGTGAAAGACTACAATCACTGAAAGAGTGAATAGAACCCTTGCAATGGCTGTTAGTCTTGGGATGTTTTTTCAGGTATTTTAGTAGTTTCATTCAAATAACACAATAGACATGTTTTACTATTTTTACTCAACAGGGGGGTAAATTACATTGGGACTATCAAGTCTTTTCTTTTTTCAAGTCAGGCTTGATTACATTTGTTCAACTGAAGCATAGTGGGAAATTTTAGGTAAAACTGGCTTCTTTGCTGATCCTGATTTGTACGTGTACATTTTACAAAAGCACTTATTTGTGTGGGTAATGTCTAAGGACCAGATGGAATTGCTATGGAGCAACTGTCATAACTGAAATGTTTTGGAGAGTGGATTGTGACTCACACTGTGACATTTGATGCCCTGAGATAACCTGTTGCCCGTATACTATGATCTATATACTTTACCTATATTAAAGCTAACAATGGGATATAAGTAAAGTATTCTCTCAATTTTTTTTCATGATACAAAAATGATGCTCAAAATCCTGTAATAGCTTCAACTGATTTGACAGTCATGTTCTCTCTGAACCCCAACACTATATTGTTAAGGAATCCACCTCTGCATTTTTGCCATGCTTTTTTGGCAGTAGCTGAAGTACTTCGGCGGCAGCAGCCACAATACTCGCTGCAGCAGTATTTGACAAAAGCAGATCTAGTCCACCAAGACCAAATTCACCAGAATGTCATTTGCATAAATGAATTCTATCAACACATCCTGAGAGTTTTCTAGCTGAAAATGCTCTATTTCTTGTGGTTCACAGTGATCCAGCATTCAGTAAAGGTCGAACAGTAAATACTCTGTGTGGCTCTTGTAAATGGCAGGAAACCATCAAAACAATCACTCTCACCTGCCTAGGGTTAGGATTGCTTTTGCTGTTGTTGTTGTGATACTGAAGTCTAAATGGGGGTTGGTTTGTATCCACTTGTATCCTGCTGATGTGTCTTTCCCTCCCTCTCATCTGAGCAAACCATCTCGTCTCACCAACAGGAGTGACAGGATTAGTGCAGATTGATGAGAACGGTGACCGTGAGACTGACTTCGCCCTCTGGGACATGACGGACACCAACTCGAGTGTCTTCCAGGTATTGAAGTGTCTTCCCACATATTGTCTCATGGGTTACGTGACTCACATGGATTTGATGCCAGTCAGACACACGTTTACAAACACATGTTAACAAACACATGTACAAACATGTGTGCACTGTGCAGCTAAACACAAACAGGAAAAACACACTCTTACATCAAACATGTACTCTGATGCTTTATCTTTGTGCTCACAAAACCACAAAGACATAACAAAACACACTTAACAGAACTTTATCATCTTTAATCCTCTTACATTTAGGGAAAAACACAGATGTATTCAACAAAAGCATAATTTTGTAATCTTGCACACTGAGCCTGAGATTTCTATAATAGCACATTTCTATATTAGCATTTGGCTTTATATAAGAATATGGCAATGAATATATGTTCTCACCAACAGCCTCACTGATATCTTATCAGTTTTGCATACATATTGTATATATGAATACATCTATATATATATTGAGGGGTGTGTATTTGGCATATGACTTGAGCTGTGAGAGAACTTACATTGTCCCTTGGTAAATAGAAAACACACACTGAAAAAATAAATTGCTGGATTTACTTGATTTTATCAAAGTTGAAAACATGTGCCATGCTGATGTTTTGTGCATGTTCAATACCTAATGCAATCATGGTGGGAACAAAGCATGGTTTATCTCAAAGCAAAACATAGATACAACTCAGCTCCAAATTCTACTGGAATCTAAACATAGCCCTCTTTAGGAATATCCATGTGAAAACTTTATGTTCTTAGTACTGTATTTTCCGGACTATAAGTCACACCGGAGTATAAGTCGCACCAGTCAAAAACCATATATATAAATATGTTGCACCTGAGTCGCAGGACCAGCCAAACTATGAAAAAAAGTGCAACTTATAGTCCGGAAAATACGGTATGTGTTGTGATTATGACTTTATATATAGACAATTAGGGAACACAATGACCGAAGACTGGCCCTTAACCCCCTAAAAGCATGCAATATGGCAACAGTGGCAAAGCAAAACTCCCATATTCCAGGAAGAAACCTTGAGCAGAACCTGACTTAATAGGGGGAGCCCATCTGTTTTAGTGTTCTTGCAAAAGCTCATGGGAACAATGAAATGGCATCCTATGTGTTTATTTGCCTTACTGGTTCAGTACTCAGGTGCTTCATATTGATCTGACATGATTCTGTTGGATAAATTCATTGCTGTGGCAAAATATGTCAGTTCAACATAATAAGATTGTGTTTGAAAGAGAAACATGAGTTTGTTTAAGTCCATGTTTTGTGGTTAAGTAAGTGTGACCTCTTTTGCTTTTTCCCCCAATATATATGCTTACCTTACTTGATTCAATGAGAAAAAGTGGATTGCTCAATTTAAATGACTATTTGAACACAATAAGGATGTGTTTAATTCAAGACTGTTTGATGTAATTGTAATATGGTTTGATAAATTGGACAGCCCTGAATTTTCCTTTTTTACAGTGCAGTCAGAGCAGGATATATGTTTGGTATACCTGCATGCGTGCGTGCGTGTGTTTTTGTGTGTGTGTGTTTTCGTTGTTTGGCGCGCTGCTGACATACACTGATACATTTCTGTGGACATGCTTGTCCAGCACAGACATCACAGCAGAATCAATACGTCCATCTACATACCTGTCTCCTGTGTGCCTTGAGTCTGGCTGCCAGTAATCAATGCTGTGTGCAGGGCGGCCGGTGCATCAGCTCCGAGACACTTGATCAGCAATTTGGAGAGTGCTGCTGGGAGGGTAATGAGAGGCCATTTATGTCAGCTCCTGAGTAGCACCAAGTGTGGTTTACAAATTTGCTTTCTACCGCATCTGGGCAAAGGTCGAGCCCCTAGTGTGTCCTCTGATTTGTTATTTGTTGGAGGCTCTTCAATTCAATGATTAGCAGCCCGTTTCGTCTGTTGTTACAGATTTTTTCCTCCTTAAATTAAAGGTGTTTTACTCCCCCCATATCTGACGTGAAATGTTTTGCACTTTTTGCAAGTTCACACAGTTTTATCTCTCTGAGTTTTCGCCAATTATTCCTCCAAAAGCATCACATCACAATTTTTTCTCACACGTTGTGTCAATGTGAATGGGTGAGAAAATTGAAGACATTTCAGTGGAATTTCACAGTAAAGTCGTGCTGCTGTATAAAGAAATATGTGCAGCATTTACTCGCTTACCCTGTTATTTGACATTACAGTATTTTCAGTCCCCTTCTCCCCCTCACCTTAACTGCGTCTTCTATGATTCTCTCTCCTTTCTCTTTTCCCATTCTCTTTCTAATACATAACATTTTGTTGGTTTATCTGTAGATTGTGATGGTGTACAATGGCACTCAGAAGCAGATGTCCCCTGTGCCAGGGATGGTCATCCAGTGGCCAGGGGGCTCCATCCCACCTGACGTGCCGGAATGTGGCTTTAAGAATGACAGTCCAGTCTGTCTTGACAGTATGTATGCCTGATATCCACTGACTGATATGCATTCTTCCATTTGTTAATTTACCTAGAGTATTGTAATGTCTGGCTTGACAATACTGTGAATTGCTTAACAACTTTAACCTCGTTTTCTGTGCCCTTCCATCCTTGAGGAGCTGTAGAACTATCACCTCACTTTTAACTTTCTTTTCTCTTTATTGTAAATGGTAAATGTACAGCATTTAAATGGCTTTTCTACTTATGCGACTCATGGAAGACACCAACCTGCACATCCGGAGCAGTGCTCTTCTTATAGATCACTGCAATAAGGTCGCTGGGCAACTCCTGTACCTCCTGAGCCACAGCTATTATATCAATCAATTATTTATAGAGCGCCTTTTGTGCAAATTTGCAATACAAAGTGCTGAAATACGAAGAAATACTAGCGGCCAGTAGGGCACATTAGAGAAATTATCATAAAAGCACATAGCCACTTAAAGCCTATTATCCCCTATGTTTTTCAGTTTTCACCTCTGGAGTGATTATACCAGCTGAGTAGTCTTGTATTGTAAAAGCATGTCTGATTGTCTGTATTGGGGGGCTAAAACTAACCAACCATCATTAGTGTAATTAGGGCTCTATTTCTGGTCCTGGTGAAAACATGTGATGCAGCATTTTGTATGGGCTGTAACTTATTGAAAACGTTCTTAGGTAGACCAGAAAATGCATGAACCATTTTCTGGATGGGAAAGGAAAGGCTGCACTTTCACAATACAAGCACATTTCTAAAAACGTTGGAACGCAATGTAAAATGTAAATCTAAATCCGCAAATCTTGTAAACCCTTATTTTATTGTGAAAAAGACATTGACAACATATCACATTTTGAAACTGACAATTTTGACTATATCATGAAAAATGTATATATGCTCATTTTAATTTGATTACAGCACCATGCTGTAAATAAAATCAGAATGCAATGATTGATTAATCATGTGAACCCTATATTTCATTGAAAATAGTGCAAAGACAACATATCAATTGTTGAAACAGAGATTGTATTGTTGTTTTTTGTTGAAAATATTTGTTCCTTTTGAATTTCACATAAGCAACACTGTAGATAAGATCTGCAAATATAGAAACGATCCCACAACCTTTTTTCTCAGTCCCTGAAGGATATTCAGAGCTACCGTAATTTCCCAACTATTAGCCGCGGTTTATACATTGATTTTGCAAAATTTCTTTAGCTATGAGGTTAATACACGGGGGAAGTTAATATGGTATTAATATGGTTTTGTTTTTTTAACTTGCATAAAACACTGTTCTGCGGCTTATACACAATCCGGTTAATACACAGGAAATTACTGTATATTCAGGAGGGCATATTTCCGAGAGTACAGCTGGTCCATTGCTATTTAACCTGGTTTCTGTTCAAATATGCAGTTAAGATAATTGATGATAAAAGACTTACTGCATAATGAGCAAACATTCAAAAGTGCCATGTTCAATTGTTCCTGGGCATTTATTTTAGGTATTTGGGACAGGTAATTCAGTGAAAGATCAAGTTCTGTGTCTCTTTAACTGGTTGACGAAGACTTGCTGGTTCTTGTGTAATATATTTGGTATTTGGTAGACGCTTTTTCAGGTGTGTGAGGTTCTTAGTTTTTTGTGTGCATTCCTTAAGTGTTGAAAATTACAATTGAAACGCATGAGTATTGAGTTCCTCCTTGTCCTCCTGGTCTCTCAGGAACCATCACAATGCAGCAGATGGTCACCATTGTGGTATTTTTTGTCATCATCATTATCCTCACGGTCACAGTGTTTGTGTACAGGTGAGTGTGGGCTGCATATGATTACATTCACTCATACTCAGTTCATAACCCTTCAGTATTATATGTAGAAATGAGCCTCTTATTCTCCATCAATTTTGTCACATGAATATTAATTTTTCTATTTCTGTCATGCACATTCATACACTTTTTCGTGTGCAAAAACTCACAAATGCACACACATGCACCACCCCCCCCCCCCCAAACACACACACACTCAAACACACACACACACACACACACACACACACACACACACACACACACACACACACACTCAAAAACATACATACACACACAAACACACACACATACTTAATCGCCTCTGCACAGGAAGCTGAAGCTGGAGAATGAGCTGGTGGCCCAGCTCTGGAGGATCTCCTGGGAGGACATTCAGATGAGTAACCTGGAGAAAGTGTTGCGCAGCGCAGGCAGCAAGCTCACCCTCTCCCTGGTGAGCCGTCCACTACCCCCCACCAGTACTCCGACAGATGCCTGAAATGTCAAATACGTGCTGATATATTGGTATTTATAAATACTCATGACCTATGGTGCACTGGGGAAAATAAATATTTTCTTGTGCAATCTAGAGAGGCTCCAACTATGGCTCTCTGCTTACGGGAGATGGCAACTTCCAGGTGTTTGCCAAGACTGGCTACTTTAAGGTAGGTTTGATAAGGTGTATTTGACAGTAAAGGAGTAAGGGATCTAGTATCTGGAGTGGGAAGTCAGAGGAACGCTGACAGTGTGCTTTGTGTTTTTCCCAGGGTAACATCGTCGCAATCAAATACATCGACAGGAAACGCATTGAGCTGACAAGAAAAGTGCTCTTTGAGCTGAAACATGTGAGTGCTTCTAAAATAGATGTATGTGCGTGTGTATGCGTGGTGTGTGTGAGTTTTGTGCCATGTATTTGCATAAGTCCTTGTACAACCCGATTTCCGAAAAAGTTGGGACGCTTTGCATAATGTGAATAAAATAAGAATGTTATGATTTACAAATCATGGCAACTCTATATTTAATTGAGAATAGTTCAAAGACAACAGCAGCTATTCTTTTTTTATTCACATTTTACAAAGGGTCCCAACTTTTTCAGAATTCTGGTTGTATACATGTATAAGTGTTATTTGTCCCTGTTCCTGTGTCATTCATCTCTCCCTTTGAACTCCAGATGCGAGATGTCCAGAATGAGCATCTGACACGCTTCATCGGTGCTTGCATCGATTCTCCCAACATCTGCATCATCACTGAGTACTGCCCACGTGGCAGCCTGCAGGTAATATTCACATTCACCACAGACGAGTCCCAGAAAGTTCAACACACCTTGCCACTTCACATTGGGTTCTGATTTGTACGATGCACAACAAGGCAGGTAATAGGCTGTCGGCACATGAAGGACAGCTAACTTAATTACTGGGCAAAAGAATTTTGCTAATTTAATAACATGTGCATGAGCCTACATGCAAACACAGGTGGGATAGCACCACGCTCAGGGGTGTCAATACACTATACACAGTAGTTGTTGGTATCTGTTGATTGACAGTAAGATTGACAGTTGCTTGCTTTTGAACGTGTTTCACTTTGTTGGTGTATTGCATATTCACTTGATTCGCATGATGTTATATAAAACCTGTCATCATGGTAGAAAAAAAAATGAATTTTGAACAAAAACCTTGCTAAAGCTTCTTATCAATTTAACATGGACCACGTGGGTTGAATATGATGTGATTTGCATATCAGTGGAAAACAGCATGCAGTGAAGGAAGTAGGATCTGTACTAAATAATAGGCATGCATGCAATGGAAGATGTTGACAGGATTGTGCGTATGTGCGTATGTGTGTGTGTGTGTGTGTGTGTGTGTGTGTGTGTGTGTGTGTGTGTGTGTGTTTGTGTGTTTGTCTGTATCCTCTTTAGGACATTATGGAGAATGAAAGCATCACACTGGATTGGATGTTCAAATATTCTCTCATCAGTGATATTGTTAAGGTACTGTTTTTTATGGCATAGTAAAGTAAACTCTCGACACAGGAAAAACACAGTAAATTAAAACATCTCTCCACCCTCTCTCTCCTTTTCCATCGGCCTTTTTCATCTCTCTCCCTCTGTCTCTCTCTCTCTCTCTCATTACCCGTTACTCATTATATGTACAGTGCTCTCATGAATTATGTATGTAAGCATCACCATTCTTAGTTTCATCCTTGTTTTGATTTTTCTTCCTCTTAGTGAGGATGAGGATGTAATATTCTGCCTCTCCTCTCCTCCTTCCTTGCATCAACACCACCAACCCCAGTATCAAGGGTTGGACTTCACTGTTCAGCAATCCTCAACCCAAGCCTGTCTGTGTGAAGCTATGAGTTTATTTTGACTTTGGGACTTGTGGCTGAGAAAACATTTCAGATGAGACAAAGTGGTTGCTCGCGTAAATGTGAGAGGGGAGAGCATCCAAATACCAACCTGCATGCACGAAGCCTTAATGGATATGAAAGGATGTGAGAATGATAAACTCCCTGTCTTCTGAAAAATATTGCATGCTAGAAAGCATGCAAGAAGAACAACAATAATAGGAGGCTATTATATACTAATCGTGATTTGATATATCATGGTGTGCTATGCTAAATGTTACCCTATCTGCTTGCATCATTACCAAATTACCGGTATATAAGATCAACTATATACCTCTGAGATAAAGGTGGGAGGGATGCTTGGTATGGACATGACAGGTGGAATGAAGTTTCACTGAGTTCAATAGTAAATGACGTACATTGCTAATGAATCCCTCCAAGTTTGTGGTGTGTGTATCTTTACTTCATACATCCACATTTTCTAAATTTCTCCTTTTGTCCTGTCTGTACATCACAATAATTTGTTTGCCATAGTGAGCATGGTTATTATGAGTGGAATACATGGAGATGCTGCTCTCTCGCTCTCTCTCTCTCTCTCTCTCTCTCTCTCTCTC
This sequence comes from Alosa sapidissima, assembly GCF_018492685.1. Classification (NCBI taxonomy): domain Eukaryota; kingdom Metazoa; phylum Chordata; class Actinopteri; order Clupeiformes; family Clupeidae; genus Alosa; species Alosa sapidissima. The sequence goes on along the minus strand of NC_055966.1, from coordinate 20,945,759 downwards.
TCTCTATCTCTATCTATCTATATTTACCTACCTCTCTTTCTCTCTGTATGTGTGTGTGTGTATGTGTGAGTGTATGTGTGAATAGCCTTTTACATTGCCTGGTGTGCCTGGTGCTCATATCTAACAAGGTCTTTCTGAATCACTTCTGCAGGGTATGGCTTTCCTGCATAATAGTGTGATCGTCTCCCATGGCAACCTCAAGTCCTCCAACTGTGTGGTGGATAATCGCTTTGTGCTTAAGATCACCGACTACGGCCTCTCCAGCTTCCGAACCGATTCTGATATCAAGGATGCCCATTCCTACTATGCACGTCAGTCTCGATTTTCCTCTATCAGCCAGTGATTAAAAGCTTCTCTCTAGATGGTTCTGGAAAAAGAAACAGGGTTTTCACATCCTAAATCCTCCCAATCAGAATGTACACTGTTCTGCTCTAATGCTTTTTTAGTGAATACTGTAGTTCTGCCACTTCAACTCCATCTGTGGAGAAATTCTCTAAATCTTTGATTTGCTTGTCGGCTCATCTACTCCATAGCACTTGTTGATTAACTATTTCATCTCCAACAGAATGCTAACTACAGCTAACTACAGACACTTCTATGTAAACTTAAATGTTTGCCTTCTCCTTTCCACTCAAACAGGAAGGCTGTGGACGGCTCCAGAACTGTTGAGGATGGAATGCCCTCCACCGGCAGGCACCCAGAAAGGCGACGTCTACAGCTTCGGCATCATCCTGCAGGAAGTGGCGCTGCGCTGTGGAGTTTTTTACCTGGACGAGGACTCCCTAAGTCCGAAAGGTCAGTGGTCACATGCGAAAACAAGCCAGGAAGTGCTAAAATATTAATAATACACTGTATCAGTATGCATCTTGACAGACCAAACCAGAGGGGCATATCACAAGCACAAGATGCAACACAAAAACCACACACACACACACACACACAATCACACAAACTCCGAGGAAATGTCAGAAGGATCAAATCATTTTAGATGAATGCAAGAAAATACAATAATTTCCATGTAAGTATGAGGTAGTGCAGCTTTGACACTGAGGCAGATGGCAGGTTACTTACAGTTAGGGTCACAGCTCTGCACTCTGGTCTTTAACTCCAAATCCAAATTCATTGTACTGATAGCTTATTGTAGATTTAACAATGCCGCTTTAAAAAGGCCATGGCCTGATATCATCACACACCAGACTCTCAGGTCAAGGTAGGCTTCACAATTAAAGGTAAACTATGCAGTATTGGCAATTTCCTTACTGTTTTCTTGGTTTTTGCTTCTTTTTCGCTGGCTCTGTCATGACGAATGTCTGAGAAACACCATTGTTTTTTTGTTTTTTTTTTGGTTTCAAGAGGAACACAGACAGCGCCTGTCACGACTGATCAATTCGGTGTCGTGCTGAGCAGTTTGTGTCTCCGTAATGGCACAGTGGACTCGTCAACTGATTGGATCATCTTCGGAGCCATACGCCAATCAGAGACTAATTTTTTTTGTGGGGCATGGTTATTGACATGGATTTGTGCTCCTTTTTGTGCGACATCCATGTGGTTCTTTTTGTGAAACATCTAAATAAAAACGCAGACACAGCACCCTCCACATATTGCCACCCTAGGTTAAGATGAATAAAGAGGTATTATATAATTAAAAAAACCTATCTTTTAGCATTTTATCTTGGTTTCACAATGACAACAATGAAGACATATCCAACCTTGAAGGAACACAAATTGATTGACTAATTTCAGATTAATAGAAGGCAATGATTAATCACTCAATTCGAGTTTTTCATCAAAGGCTAATCAAACTCACAGCATGCATAATTAGTTTATTTTTTAAACACTGATTGTTTGATTGCACATTTTTTGTCAGACTACTAACAGATAATATTATACTGTATTATATATATATACACCTCAGTATAATTTACTGACAAAATGCAATATTTACAGAGTAAAGCACACAAGTCAGATGATTTTAGTGTACTTTACTGATAGACTCTCAATATTAAAACCGCCATGCCAATATAATCCATAACCCCATTACCTTCTTGGCAGTGTCCCACCAAAAGAATATAAAACAATACATTACTTTTTCATGAACTTTGGAATATGACAGGGTAGTGGTGCTGGATACATTTATCATGGACATGCCCGGCTTAGGTTATACAGTGAGCATTACAGCTCCAGTTTGGAATGCTCCTTCTGTTTGGATGACTTTGTATCTGTATTTTACATGACTGTTGAATTAGACTTGGACATGGGGGTATAGTGACATTTCAGGAGACAGCCACATATCAGCAACCACTTTGGTTGAGTGGACCAGAGAGAAATGTGAGACAGATAAAGGACTTGCACTGATTCTTTATTTTGTACCTAAATCTCTTGAAGGTATCTGTAAGCCAAGCTTAATGTTAGCAACATTAGTCCTTAACCCTCAGCCACTGTAATTAAAATGACACCTTAATGACAAAAACAAACTGGGCAGAGTTGCTGCCTCATCTCCTCGCTCTTGGGTGTCATGCTTCATTGCCCTGAAACTAATATCCTGACACTGAGCTGAAATACTGCTATAATCAACTCTCTCCTAGTATTTATTTACACACGAGACCAGTCTTTTGTTCTGCTACTCAGAAATGCAAGACTTCTTGCAACCTCATGGTTCAAAGTCCAAATCCACTCGGCTTCAGAGTGCTTTGCACCTGTGGGTGTTCTAACAGTGGTACAGCACCCTCCACACCTGGTAGAGATGAGTAAAAGAGGTAGAATTTTTTGGCCTTTTATCTTAGTTTCACATTTAAATAAATGAGGTAAAATCCAACCCTGAAGGAAAGTAGATCTATTCTGAGAAGAAAAATCCTCATTTAGAGATATATAAGAGGGGGGAAATGGTGAGAGTGCTATCAAAGAGTATAGAAACCCACTCTTTGGCTGTTTGGAGTCGGAGAAAAAAATACGAAAAAAAGCCTTTGATAAAGACCCATGTGCTTTTAACAAATTGCCATACTTTATTAAAGGCTTATTTCATTTTTTTCTAAACAGCTTGTCTTTGTTTATTTAAAAACAAAATGAATGTAAAGAAATTAGTGCAGTGCCCTTTCAAACATGCTATTCCTGTAGAAAACCCGTAGCCCAATTACATGGCCGCAGGTAGGTCTGCTTTAAAAATAACACACAGACAGACATTCCTGCAATTTATAGATAAATAAATATTTCTTAACAAAACACACAAGCCACAGTTATCAGCACCCCTGAATTTTATTCTTTGTTAAGTTTCCCTTTTCCAATAAAAGAGCTCTTAGTCTTCTCCTAAAACAAGTTAGAGAATACAAAGCAAGGGATCTAAGAGCATTCCTCTTCACGGAATATCTCCAGATCGGACTTCGATTCCTAGGTCCTGTCTTGTGCCCTTCTCAAGCTCACCACACTGGTTTTCTATGGAGTTCAGAAACTAAGATATAACACCAAAAGTTGTTTGATTTTCTATCCCTTTTTCCAGTCATCTTTCCCAGGGGTGCCAATAAATGTGAAGAACGCTGTATGTCACAGAATCCATGGATTTCATACATGCCTGAACAATACGGACAAAGAAACTACTTCCTGTCACCCCTCACAACAACACATAACGACACACACAAATACAATTTCCCTCCCTCATAATGCTCACGCCCTCCCCCTTGTAATGTGCTCTGAACAAGCACTCTTGCAATGAGATTATAGAAGGGGAAGCCCATTTCTATCTGGTCCATTAAGTTATTTGATCATTCTTGGCAAGCAACCCATGCATCATCTCAGGCTCTCTGGTGGCCAGGCTAAGCTCCCCCCACCAATTATCACGAAGGGGCCACTTCACCACCTGAGAGGAGAGATGCACATGTCCTTCCCCCTGCACTACTCTGCATGGATACAAATAGATGAGCAGCACACACAGGCCTAAGCTCGACGTGTTGACTTGCTCCAGCTCTCCCATTTTCTGCAGGGCTGCCCCTGGGTTCTCCCTGTCTCACTAAACACTCTTGACATTAACTGGTGAAATTGAGCAATTTGTTTCTCAGCTGGTCACAATGGGCACCCATCCCACTGCACCGGTGCAGAGCAGGAGCAGTAGTTTTCTGTGAATCTGCACAATTATGTGAAGCTCCCAGTTTCTGGGTTGACTGAATCATATAACCTTGCTGTGAGATCAGCCAATTGTTGGCAATGATGATAATGCGGATGCACTAGTCTGGTTCATGGGCTCAAGTGTGTGCTGAACTGGTAGGCTATATGTGCAATTATTTCATCGTTGTACTATGCTGTCTCCCTACCCAGAGCCCCACTTAAAATCTGCCTTTTCAAAGTTTTGCCCTCTCCCACTTTGCTGTCTTTCACAATTGTTGCTTGTCTCTTTGCATATTACGTACATGTTAGTATTAGTCCATGTCAACCAATGACCTATTATGCTTATTTAGGCCTAATACCAGATGCATAATGGTAATCTGTCATACACCCGAATGTCACCACTGTCAAAACTTGAGGACCCTGTTGATGGATGAATGGATGAGGCATAATGTGCAAATATATGACGTCATGTGCAGAGCAGTTGTGATGTTGAGTGTTAGCATAACAGTTTACAGACTAACTGCAGAAATGGTGGGGGTTTGCAATTTATCCTGCTGAGAGTAGGCTGGTAAAAGCCAAACCAGCCACTGAGGAGATGTTTCTTTGTGCAGCTGGCTTGGCTATTTCTGTTTCCCTAAACTCATTAGCCACCACTAACAGTGCTACATCCTGCTTTTAATGCACACCATCCAAGTAGATCCCCATTAAGATGGGCTGGCCACTCACATCGATCATCATGCCTTCTTGAAATATAGACTCTCTCTCTACTGCCATATGCAAGCAAGGCAATAAGACCACAGGGTAGCATGCTAGTATGTGGGCATTGTGCTGCAAGTGAACACCAGGAAAGTATGACTAAACATATGTTTGAAATGTCATTGATACCTACAACTTTGACAGTATTCAGTCATTAAAATGTTGAATAACAGCTTGGTATTCTGAAAAGGTCTTGTGTTTTTTATTGGGACTTAGGGTGACCATTTCCATAACACCAAAAAGCAGGACATTATGCGGCATATCAATAAATTACTATGGTGTACATAAGACTCTGGTATACTCTCATTTACAATACAATTTTGTGTGGTTTAACTATTACGGCCAGGCCATCTCTAGGCTTTTATCCCGACATCGCACTGTTCTTATACTCTAGAAGCCACTGTTCTCACCCAATTTGGCCCACCATCAAATGCTTGACCTCTTTAGAGACCGTAAGAATAACTGTGATGTACTGACACAGGACTATAGAGGCTAGAATATAGTTTTTTCTTCCTGCCGGATTGCAAGCATCTTTGAACTGACCATAATTCAGCCCTCTAGGTCACTTGAATGGACTTAGAAACACAACTGAGCCCTAGCACCAGGTCTTGTGAAGCTTTGTGCAAAGGTAGATCAATATAGAATGAAAAATGAGTACTTTAGAGACCAAGATTTACCAAGGTATGCTTATGCGTTTTGTAAAACGCCCTATGGAAACTCCCCATAGGACTTTTGGTTACCCAAAATGCATACTGACAATAAAAGCCTTACTGTGTAGCAACCACTCTAGAAGCATAACCTTGGTCTCAAAGTAAAGTCTAACAGAGGTTTCTTGTAGACTATTTGGATTGTATGTCAGGTGTCCTGATATAGAATGACTACACAAAATATGGAATAATTACACATAAGTCTCTATTTTTGCATTTACTTTGTTGGTTCAATGGTTTTGTATAAGATACACTATACATCTGCACAACTAATATTGGATAAAACAACATGAAGATTCAATTTCTATGGATTCTTGTGAATATTTCAGTACCCAATATGTTGCATCTACTTATTGTGCTGCAGCTACCCTGCAGCCAGAGGTCAGGGTAGCACCAAAAGCGGAGGAGGGGGAAGAGGGCAGCAGGGATTCAATTTGACATTTTTGGATTCCCAAGAGTCCAAGCTTTCACATGGTGTATAATATCTATGCTACATAGCAAAATGGTGCATACAATTGATTTTGAATGTTGGGGGGAGGTGGGGATGGGGGGGTGGGGGGTGTCCGTTAAAGTTTAAAGATGATGTTTGTGTAGCTGAATAGGAAAAAATATTAATGAAAAGTCAAAAAGTGTTTGTTCACAGTATTTGTATTTATTCAATACCTTGTGGTGTGTGTGTGTGTATAAAGTATGTATACTCTTTTGATCCCATGAAGGAAATTCAGTCTCTGCATTTATCCCAATCCGTGAATTGGTGAAACACACTCAGCACACAGTGAACACACAGAGAGGTGAAGCACACACTAATCCCGACGCAGTGAGCTGCCTGCTACAGCGACGCTCTGGGAGCAGTGAGGGGTTAGGAGCCTTGCTCAAGGGCACTTCAGCCGTTCCTACTGGTCGGGGTTTGAACCGGCAACTCTCCGGTTACAAGTCCGAAGCGCTAACCAGTAGTCTAACTTTCTGTCAATGAAGCCGGAATACATGACGTAGCAGCACATAGAGCCTTGTTTACGTTTTTAACCAATGATATCTGCTCAGATATTTATCTCACACCGCTCTTAGTCAATCATTTGTTAGACTAGATATGTTACTGCATTGGACGTTGTGCTGCGTCCCAGCAAAGATTCTAGAACTCTGCTCTTCAACCCTGTCTCAAAAAGCAGGACAAATACGCGTCCTGCTTGATGTTGTGCAGGACGCAGGACAGGGCATTGAAAATCAGGACTGTCCTTCCTAAAGCAGGACGTCTGGCCACCCTATTGAGACTTGAAGCACAGCCAGAATTAGTTTTGTATTGGTCCTGATGCCAGACACCCCCACTGAAACAAGGGTGACAGAGAGTGAGTGTAGAATGATATGAGTGTTACAGAATTGCATTAGTGCTGAACATTCCACTCAAACTTAGCTGACCATCTGTTGGAGCTCATCTGGAACACAAAAACAAAGCTCTGTCAACACAAACACAAGCAAAAACAAAGCTCTGTCAACATAAACACATGATTCCTTAGTACTTTCCTCCGTTTGAGGACATTCTGTGCGTAGTCCTATGACTGGCCTTGAAAATGTCAATATCATTTAGCTAGTGTGCTCAGCGAAGCTCAGATGTGTCAGTTGCAGTCTGAGGTTGAGATTCTGTAATTACAGCTATATGGAAAAGCACTATGGTGCTATGACTATAAGATTTATATATAATATTTTATATATGTACAGTAGAATAGCCTTGCAGGCTGCTAGTGCTAGTTGCATCAGGAAAAGAAAGTCCTGGAATATTTGTGTTTGTGGCAGTCATAGGAAGTTTAAATATGAAAAAATATATAAATGACTCCCAGAACATAATTTGCATAAAAATAGAGAAAACAAAAGAAAATAGTTTTTACAGAATAGATGCGGAAAACCCAAACACTTTTAATTTTGTTAGGAGCCTTTGTGAAATACCCAAAGGTTAACCTTTTCATGAGATGAAAATGCAAACAAACAATGAATATAAAAGCTAACACAGACAAAAAATAGATGAAGGAGGTTTAAAAGAAGAAGGGATATGCATATGTAACGGAGGCAGACTGAGCTAGCCTGTGTGTAAATCCTCACAGCCCTAACCTTAAGAACGCTTCTAACCTCTGAGTTGTGTTAGATTTTAGTGGTTTTCTGTATGTCATTCTTTTGGTTCTTTGTTTAATACTGCAGAAACTGCGAGGACAGGATGTTTATTGTAAGCAGACAGAATGTTGTCACCTTACAATAGCAAATGGTGTACCTAACTAATTGTTCCCCCACAAGACGTCTTAATTGAATAAGGCTATATCACTTTCTGTTTCCCCCCCTCCAATTTGACCCCAGACGTGAATGTATATTCTGGTATTATAATTAGCCAGAAGTTTCCCAGATCTTTGCTTCAGTTTCTTACCTTGGCTTCACCTTGTAACACTGTGCTGTGCTGTGCGTACAACAGGGTTACCAGAACTCTATTGTTACATCCAGAATAAAGAACTATTCTTTTGCAAGCCAGCCTCAAGTTTTACCTGCTCTTAACTACTGGAATCTACTCGGTCAACTGTATCTCCATTTGGGATTAAGGAGACAATTTTAATAGCATTCTTCAGTTGGAAGCCTGGGCTTTTAGCTCAGTGGTTAGAGCGTTCGTCTCCCATGCCGGTGTGTGTCAAGGTGGCGTGTTCGAGGCCCGTGAGCGGCAAACGAACCGACCTTGTGACACATACAACAGGTGAGGTGATGACAGAGCAAAGCAAATGAGCAATCAGAATAGGTGTATTTCCTGAATAGCGGTACAAAATATGACCGCCGCTCAGTCCTGTACATCCATTCCGCGAAATTAAATCATATTAATGAATCTGTCTCCATCTTCTACTCCACCCCCCACTCTTGAAACTTTTGTGTATGCTTGTTTGGAATGTGTGTTTGCACACATTCTGCACACAAAGTTGCCTACTGGCGCTGCAAAGGTGAATAGATTTGTAGCACTTACTAAAAAATGTGTAGCATTGTTATAAAACCTTTAAAATCTCTAAACAATCACAAGTAGGGCAGTTCATGACAGTCCATCCATTGCAACTGGACTGATGAAAGGTACACCTGTAGGCTACATTGTATTTGGGAAAAGCAGAAGGTAGCAGCATAATGTATTTATTTATTTATTATTAAACAAAACAATCCCTGTCAGTTCCATGCAGTTTTCAACAGCTATCAAGAAGAGAGGTCATGTCATGGATTTTTGTGAATGTTTCTTCTTCTACATATTCATAAGTTTAGTCATCTAGTTCATATGATATTCAGCTTTATTGTCAATGCACAAATTAAATACCAGTAGTCTAAAACAAAATGCCGTTTTACCCAGTGGTGCAAATAACTGACATGTCCAAAAGGGACTTCATGAAATGCGTTGCGAGACTGTTCATACACATTTTAACGGGCCAAGTTGAAGAGCTACTGTCCGTTATTGTTTGTGCAAATAATATAGATAGATAGATAGATAGATAGATAGATAGATAGATAGATAGATAGATAGATACTTTATTGAAGGTCTCAGCAGCAGCATACATACAACACAAACACATTCTTTAACAGCAGAAAGAGTAAATAATATGCTGATTTATGTTCCCTTGCATTTTGCAACTATGAGGTCCATGGTTAGTCTGGCTTTCGCCAGACCAAGCTAAATCTTTTGACGCAATCTTTTGATTTTCACCCAGCCTAGTCCATGGTAGGCGCCCGATAGAAATATTGTTTAATTTTGCGATTGAGATATCCACGCACTGGCGCCCCCGCCCCCCGGTTTCAAAGCTATTCTAAATGCAAAAATGCATAGAGGGACAAAACCGTGGCTGTTAACAAACTATAAGCTATATAAGGTAGGCCCTATGATAGGCCTATTACACAACACAAATTGTCACTAGGCTATGCTGGCGACCCAAATAAAATCTCCTTTGGGAACCAATGGCTTACAGTATCAAGCGGACTTAAGCTGCCACCTCTTGGCGAAAAGTTAATAGTTTTGCATATCAGTAGTAGGCTAATACATTCACGTAGCTGGGTGAATGAAGTGGACACTTCTAAATGGAACCCAACCCACTGTACAGCTCAAGGTCTGTGGCTAAAGCAGCCATAATTAAAGCGTTATCATTGTTTAGATACTTCACACACACGTGTTTTTTAATCGCATAAACTACAACTACCAAGCTGGAATCAAAGCACATCGACTCCCCTCTCACACCCTAAACACGCACTTCGAACAAACAAAAAGCGCCTCAGTCTCACGGTATAGCCATAGGCAAAACTGTATCTGACCGGTGTAACGTTGGTACTAAATCATCCATCACAAAGAATGATTTTTGTAGCACGTACAACAAATATGTGTAGGTACAGCCCTGCCCTGAATACATCTCAGCGTGCGCTCTAAAACATCTGGTTTAAAATTTGTAGGCTGACGCATTTGATTTTGGAGATGTGCGTTAATAAATCTACATTGCGGCGAGTTGACACAAATGATTCACTTTGACGAATTTATGTAGTTTCAGTTACTTTACTTTGAGTCATGCTCTTCCTTACTTGAATCACCTTTGAAAATAGAGGATTGAAGTAGCCTATATGGGTGTTTGGGAATGAACGTTGACTCAGATGCTTTTTGAGACTTTGAGCAGAAATGTGCCATGTGTTTAGGATGCATTATAGACAGGTTATCTTTCAGGTAGCCTATATATTTTCCATTATAAAACCATCACGTAGCAGCTTACTCACTTAGCTCCTGTTAGTAGCCTAGGTTATGGTCATAAGCAAATGAGATTACAGTCGAAAGATATAATTAGTGCTGTTATCAATTTGCTTGGTAGCCTATAAACGCATTTATGGTTTTCTACAAATACATCAATAATCAAATCGGCCTCCATCACTCAACCATGCTAACGGTAACATTAAAATTATTTTACCTGCTATTGATAGGATTAATGTAGCCTACCTGCAGTAAAAACAAGCATGTCCGATAAACATTCTCAGATTTATTTTGGCTTCAAGAGGAAATGGGATGTCATGCAGAAATCATCCTACGCTTATTAGACGTTCTCTGCGGTAAACTAGTGTACAGTCTTGTCAATGTAGGAAGCGTAGTGTCTTTCCAACCCACTTTAGATTAACTTCCAACAAAATTACGTCTCACTGCAACGATGCGCCACCTAGTGGACAAACGACTACGTGACGCCAATACTGGAAATGCAGCCAAATTATTATTATGACCGCCGCTACGAAACTTGGCATACCCCCAGAGAATGTCAGGTTAATCATACACATAAAATTTGGTGCAGTTCTGAACATCTTAACTGAAGAGAGGGGCGATTAAAGCAGAATGATATTGCATTTTAATTTTTTACCGGGGGGGTGCAAATCACAAATGAGTGATTATGGGCTAGGTTGATGTGGCCCCTTGAGACCAACATACCATAAAAATGTCTTCATCCTCTGTGCCACGGTTCAGGTAGTTATTTAGGAAAACATTTTTTTGGGTTTCGGGGGGCCCAGCGTTGAGGCGGAGGGGGAGTGGCCCCCGGGGACCAAACAAAATTTTTCTGTAAAAGTCTAGTGGGGCTACATACCCACCAAATTTCATGTACCCCGGTGGTTCGGTGTCCCGGGTATCGTTGACCAAAAATTCAGGAAGTAGATGACTGTGAAAAAAACAAAAAAAAACAACTTTGACAATCCCTATATGACCGCTTCGCTAGCGGCCTCATAATAAGAGGCAGAGATAGTCGCTCGTGATTGAAAATATGTCCTTGATCAACCTCGTTTATGAGGTCATCAAATGGGTTAGCTTTATTTCCTGTCTCAGACTCGATGAGAGGATAAGACAAATTTCTGGTTGACAGACAAACCATCTTTGTAATGTCCATTGAATAATAATAATAATGTACAGTGAATCTATCTTGACTGCCCCTCACCTTTTATCCCTTTTCTCTTTTTCTTATTTTTGAAAAGTTTCATCTTTGCGATTTTCTGCCCTTTACTGATAGGGCAGAAGACAGGAGATGAGTGGGAGAGAGATGAGGAGTAGAATTGAGAAATGATTTCAGGCCAGACTCGAACCTAGGTCCTTGTGGGCACTAGACCCTTATGGTATATGGTATAGGATGCTGCCCCTTCCTCCTAACCTCTCCTCCTCGTCCTTCTCTGTGCTCCTCCACAGAGATCATTGACCGCCTGGCCATGGGCGAGTGCCCGCACCTGCGTCCCACCGTCAACCCCCAGATGCACAGTGAGGAGCTGGGCCAGCTAATGCAGCGCTGCTGGGCCGAGGACCCGTGTGAGAGGCTGGAGTTCAACCAGATCAAAATGCAGTTGCGCAAGCAGAACAGGTGTGTGGGCTGCCTGTACACAATGTCTAGGCCCAGGGAAGAGATGGGAGAGTACCCCTGTGCTCCACTGAGCCAGGTCATTTCATTACGGCATTCCAGCTGAGCAATTAGCTATAAAGCTCATAGTATGTCGTGGAAGTTCTTACCACTTGTTGACTGACTTGGACTTCTTTATCAAATTGTTTATGACAATTACGGTAAATGTGTGTGTGTGTGTGTGTGTGTGTGTGTGGTGCGGTGCGGTGCGGTGCTAATCAACAATTCGCTTTCCCTCCCACGTGTCTGACCGCAGGGAGCACAGCAGTAATATCCTGGACAACCTGCTCTCGCGAATGGAGCAGTATGCCAATAACTTGGAGGAGTTGGTGGAGGAGAGGACGCAGGCTTACCTGGAGGAGAAGCGCAAAGCGGAGGCACTTCTTTACCAGATCCTTCCACAGTGAGTCACGTATTCACCCCACAGCCTCTGGTTTCAAGCACGGTGTTTTGGACAAGTCAGATTGGGTCAATGATGCGTTACTGTGTAATTTAGATCATGCGCTGTACAATGTAAACACCTTGGTATGAGGTCATGGTGAAATCGTCATAAAAAATACAAAGGTTAATTGATGTTTGCCCTGCATTCATTTTTCCAGAGTTACAAAACCTACACTCTGACTCATTCCTATTGTGTGGTCTGCAGCTCAGTTGCAGAACAGTTGAAGAGGGGGGAGACGGTCCAGGCTGAGGCATTTGACTCGGTCACCATCTACTTCAGTGATATAGTTGGGTTCACTGCCCTCTCCGCAGCCAGCACTCCCATGCAGGTAGGAAGACCGAAATCAATGAGCACATTCCCTCTCTGTCTCGTTTCACCAGACCTGCAATTCTGCAGTTCCATCTTTAACCATGCACCATGCAGGCTTTAATAAGACTTTTGATGTTCAGAAGTCACACAATTAAGTTTTTTCATTTTACTTTCTTTGTAGCTGCTCCTGGAACACCTTTTCTTTTCACATCAAGTGTTTTTGCAGTTGCTAGTTTTAAGTCCAATCTAAAGATTTTCTCTCTTACTTTTAGTTCCTCCTGATGCACCCTTCTACTCATGAACTTTATTTTGCTGTTTTTTCAGTTTTTTAACTGCATCATAATTATGTTTTTACTGCCTGTTGTTTTACTTTGTTTTATTATGGTTATTTATTTGTTTATTTCATCCCTATTTACTTGAATTCATCATTTTATTTTTCATGTCTTTTATTTTAATTTTATCTTCTTATCTTTTATGTCTTTTTTATCTTTTATCTATTATGTCATCCCTCCTTCAATCCTTGTAACTCTGGGCTTTGTTTCTATGTTTGTATGCACAGGCAATTACTTCTCTGCATTATTTGTGAAGCACTTTGGGTCAACTCCTGTCCTGTTGTTTTTAAATGTGCTATACAAATAAAGTGACTCGACTCGATTTGATTTGATTCCCAGTTGATTTGATTCTCCATCTCTTTCTCTCTGTCTTTCTCCATTTCTCTCTTTCTTTCTCTATTTCTCTCTGTCTTTCTCCATTTTTCTCTGTCTATCTGTCTTTTATTCCTGTGGGGTCTCTCTCTGACAGCTTTGCCTCTTTGTTTGTTTATCACTCAGGTGGTGACCCTTCTCAATGATCTCTACACTTGCTTTGATGCCATCATTGATAACTTTGATGTTTACAAGGTATGCAGAGTCACGTTTCAACCACTCTTTTGACACCCACTTAGCCATAATGATGCCAGTAGATGAACTGAATCATGTAGGCTAAGAGTGCATGACTGAGTTTATGATGAAGAAATCTACTGATGCACTTGAAAAACACCTAATATATATCAAATATATATGGATATAAATCAAATCCATTCCTTGTTTAAAAAGTCTCCCGCATAACTGTTCTCCTGGTTATTCCCCAGGTGGAGACTATTGGAGATGCCTATATGGTGGTGTCCGGCCTCCCGGTTCGCAACGGGAAGATGCACGGTCGGGAGATTGCCCGCATGTCGTTAGCTTTACTGAAGGCTGTGCGAACGTTCAAGATACGCCACCGGCCGGATCAGCAGCTTAAACTGCGCATAGGAATCCACAGCGGTGAGTCTTGGACATGCTTATGCATTGAATGCCATGTTAATAGTATACAAATATTTCACAACAAAGCACCTGTAGTTTAAATTATATGAATTGTCCATATCCTCAATGCAGTGATAAAAAGGTATGCATGTGGAGGTATATATGAAGAGTTCAGATGCAAAAGCCTCTAAACGCCACCTCTGTCAAATGAGATAACGATGGTGAGTGAATGCTCTCCACACAAAGTATACGTTAATCAAATAATTTAGCTTCAAAACCTGCTAAATACTAGCCTAGAAATCTAGACGCGCCCCTAGCGGCGGCAAATTACATTTGCTGCCAGAGCTAGCTAAATACCACACTCTTCTTGGTCTGAAATATTGATTTGTTGGCAAAAACATGCTCATTTAAAAGAAAAGTAATCAGACGGATTTAGAGGGTTTTGTATCTGAACTCTTCATGCATATCATTAATGTTTGAAGAGACTGATGATGAGTTGCTAGTTTTGCTTGACAATAACCACCAGACCACTGGTACTAAAAGAGGAGGTCATCTTGCCCACTGAGCCTTAAGAGGAAATGCTGAAAGGAACAAAGTGTTTTTTATCTGCATTGTGCAGCTGTCCTTCCCATCGACCTCTGCACCAGATGAGTGTCAATGTTCTTTGTTTGGATGTGTGTGTGTGTGTGTGTGTGTGTGTGTGTGTGTGTGTGTGTGTGTGTGTGTACAGGCCCTGTTTGCGCCGGTGTGGTTGGACTGAAAATGCCTCGGTATTGTCTCTTTGGAGACACGGTCAACACATCCTCTCGCATGGAATCCACTGGCGAAGGTAACACCGAATACTCAAATTTGAACTACAGGATAGGACTCATTTCCATTTTTTTACCAAAGTCATTGTCTCACTTTATTCTCAGTCCCATCCTCTGTGCTGTGAGCTCCACCTCTCCACACTGAGCAATCAGCACATCATTATGCACTGAGGTGGCTCTTTCCATTTTTATCCCTGTGCAGTAACATAAGAGAATGGAATAGAATTCAGCTGACTGTGGCTACTAGAGAAATGAGAATGACAGTAGCAAGTATAGATGGCACAAGGTAACTAATACCCTCCACCCAGGGAAAGATCCAGCCTCATTCAATATGGATCAAAGGCAGTATAATTGCCACGGATGGAAGAGGAAAGGTCTGGGTGAGGCTGGAATCAAATTAGGGATCACCTAATTAATGCATCTGCATAACATAGACACCGCATCACGCTCCACATGGACTGTGTGCTCTGCGTTGGACAGCTTCAGTTAAAAGAGTGATATTCACACCTGGCATCAAAGGTGACTCTACTGTTTGCGTGTTGACATCAGCAATGTGTGACTTCTTCTCATGCTATGACTAACTGACTAATTACTGACTCTCTCTCTTTCTCTCTCAATCTCTTACCTCTCCTGTACTCTCTCTCTCTCTCTCTCATTCTCTCTCTTCCTTCCTCTCTCCACCTTTTAGCCTTGAGAATCCATTTGTCAGAGGCAACACACAATGTGCTGCTGGAGTTCAACTGTTTCCAGCTGGAGCTGAGAGGAGATGTGGAGATGAAAGGCAAGGGGAAGATGAGGACCTACTGGCTACTGGGGGAGAGCACAAGTGACAGTGACTAAACGCTTTCTGCGGCCTGTGACAGAATGGACAAACGGGTTGAGGATGGGGGGTCACTGTTGGCCACGACACAAAAGAAACTCTAGAAGTACGCATACTCTTGAATCGCACCCCTCACCACCACCACCACCAAAAAAATAAAAAATACACTTTCTATTATCACTTGTCCCAATTGTGTGGATTTGGCCTTTTGTTGCTTTGTAAATGTTTCAGTGTTTTTCACACCACTCATATATGGTTCTGCAAGAATGAAGAATTCAGTCCGGTGGTGGCAGTGTCTCTCTTCGTCTTGTTAATGGTTAATGATATAGCATTGCCATCTAGTGGTCCTGTAATGTAATCCGGCTGGCGTGGCACATTGGAAAGTATTCAAGCACTTCAAAGAACAAACAACTGAGCCTTATTTGGTATAAAATGTTGAATACACTGTGTGTGTGTGTGTGTGTGTGTGTGTGAGTGAGTGAGTGAGTGAGTGAGTGAGAGTGTGTGCATAACTATGTTGGTACTCCTACAACACTTTAAGTAAATCTCACTAAAGAATAACTGCATAGAAGCAGAAGACCATTAGCTCACTTACACTAAATATCATTATTCACCGGAAATGTGCTCAAAATGACAGCTATGTATAAATATCTTGCCAAGATGTGATTCTTTGTAGTTGTATCAATGTATATCTTTTATGTCACACAACCTGGCAATAAGTTGGACACTTGTTGATGGTACTCCAGTTTTTGCCGGTGCCAGTATGGTCAGCCACCTGTCTTGGAGCTCAACCGATTCAGTGTTTCATTGACCTATGGGAGAAATGGATCGAGTACTTTGCCACAACAATATAGTATATCAGCAAGACTGTCAGAGATGACCTGAAAACAATGAACTCTAGTTTTGGTCATTGCTCAGAAATCACCGATGAAAGGACACTGCTTCAGCTGACATTCAAAAGGTTTATATGGATGAAGCTACTCTCTTATCATCGTGAAACACTGAGATTGTCTGTAGTAATGGATCCTTTGGCAATAGATTTACAGGAAGAATGTCTTATAGGGGATTATGTATTTTATGTTCCATACATGTGCCATATGGTGGTTTAAAGACTATGTTACCTTTGATGTGATTTGTTGTTCATTGTTTAAATAGTTCATTGTAACTTACATAATAATGTAGCTTCCCAAGATCCGTTACCCTGTTTTCCTGTCTGTGTTGTTTGTTTTTTAAGAATTAAAAGATCAAATGCCTGAAGTGTTTTCTCTGGAGGGTAATCCAGGTTGTGTCATTGAGACTTATGGTCTTTGCCATTCTTTCCAAAATCATTTATTTGCTGTAATGTGCATTCATGGTCTACATTAACATGTGTACATTAAACAATTTACTGCATACAATTATGGACAGCATCGCTACAGAAAATATGTTTTATTATTCATGTATTCATCACATTGCTTTTCAGACAAACTAAAGACGGATGGGTAGCAAAGACTATTAGACATTCCAGTTGTCACAAAACACAATCTGCCAAACAGACATTTGTCAGTAAAGTCACTGGCTGGGCTGAAACCTCTGATGTTCAGGACATCAGACAAAAGCAGCATAATGGTTCAAGTATTAGATATTTTATCTCATCAGCTAATTTATGATCTCTGTTACAGCAGAAGTTTTCATTGATGTCTGTCTGTAGACCTACTTCCCTACAAAGTGGGCACCTATGGGGCATCACCACGGAAAGTGGTGTAGCCTATGGAGACAAAGATGCTATAGAGTGCCAAGTCAAGTTGGTTGAATGACCTTATGGAACAATTTAGTTTAAAATGCATTACGACTCATGGGAACGATAACAAGGTTCCCATCTTGTTCACTGAATGTCTCTTGGAGTCCCCAAAACGCGAACTTCTCATTTGGAGCGCTGTCCGGGAGTCAATGCCCTGACCGATGCCAAGCGCTTTTTGAGTATATGCGTTAACCGTCCTTTAGTGCAAGGTGGGACAGGTGAGGGGTGGCAGGAGTCCGCGAGGCGAAACTTTTCTGCCTGACCGATCGCGCAACGGAGACCATTGGCAGTACCACAGGACAACGAACGTGCAGGAGTTTTCACTTCATGTGGAATGTTTCCTATATCGGTTAGGGAGTAAGACTGGCGTCTTAACGTTGGATGCCCAGAATGTTGTAGGCCTTTGCCCTCAGTGGCGCACACACTGTGTGCATGGCCCTCGAAGAATAACGACTCTCTTCTTGGAACGCAGGGGCTCTCTCCTAGCGCGAGAAATCCATAAGGAGTTGTGATTTTTGTCAAGTGAGGAAGAGACATCGCTGCTCTGGTGGTCGGGTCAGCTGAAATGTCATTAGAAAACTGTGACAAAAAGAACTCCACACCAGCATTTGACTTAACATGCCTGTCTCTGACAGACGACAACGTTAACCACGGCATTGTGTGCCGTCGCAAGGTCCCAAAATCAGTGTCCTCCCGGTCACTCGGATTTTGAAGTCCCCGACGGCGTGATTGGCAGAGTGGTGGAATTGTAAATTTCGGAACACTGTCGGGTGTCACCACCATGTCGCGCAATGAAAGATGTTTCATTGCAAACACCTGTGTGTCAAGATAGTTGATATGACGGACACAGTTGTCTTGGCAGAGTTTCTTGGTGGACGGAATTTCTTTCCCCATTTTCAAAAGTGGTTTATGTGCAGATGAGGTCATTAAAGAAATTTAACTTGGAGTTTTGCAATTGCCCTTTGTGCTGTCCATCTGCGCCTCTCCTGTTGGCATAACTGACTCTGTCGCTCTCTTCATTGCAGCAAGCTGCTTCACCCTAGGTAGCCAGCCTACTTTGGCTCAATGAATTGGGGACATGATTATATATCCTAGACCTGCTACCCGTTGTCGTGTCATCAGGACCAGCCTAACTCCGCCCAGTCTATCTGTGTGAAAGTCTTGCAGTAATTGACCATCATATTGGCTAGGCCTACATAGGCTACGATTAACTTAATATGGTTAAATTCCAGTTTACCCTGAGTAGCCTAATTATAGGCCTAAATCATACAAATAGCATATCATCTAGACAAATGTTTTAAACGTATTCATTTAGGCCTAAGTATGGTTAGTTATTTATGTTATGTGTAACTACTAAATATTTGGAAGATAATATTGTTTGCATTGGTTTAACTTTTCCCTCGCTGACGTTTTTTGGATCCGAAGGCACATAGATGTGGAACATAATATATGGCTACAGATGTAATAGGGAAGAATATGAGTGTCACACAGTGCATCGCTAGCTGGTTAGGCATAGCAGAGTCCGTTTACGTTAGACATTCTCTGGGCATAGCCACTGATGGCTACAAACAAACCGGTCTGGGTAAGCGGGTTGCTTTTGCCATTCGTTTAATTGTGTTTTAAAGCACTATTAAGTATATCAACATTGGACGTATTAAAGAGGAATTTGAGTTTTTTTGAAAATGCACCCGTTTGCAAACCGTTGCTTTATCTTTGCTAGAACTAGTTGGCTAATCAACCAGTTAGCAATAGCTTGCTAGTGTAATTAAGCTAGCCAGCGTTAGCTAACTACATCTGAGATAACTGTTTGCTTCTGCGATGTTATGTTACAATCGTTTCTGGGTACAAAGAAATGTTCTCTTTATTCTTTTCGAGTTTGAGTATTTTATTGGTTTTAGCAGACATTCTTCTCATTAATGTTGCGTTAGTTTATCATCACAGCAAAATAAATATGCAACCCGCCAAGCTCATCAATGATGTCAAAGTTAGCTAAATGTATATCTGGAAATTGAGGTGAACTCAGTGAGGCAAACTGCAGCGTTAATGTCTTTGAATGTAACTAGTCACCCAGTTGTACCATGTTTTATCATCACCACTGAACCAGAAAGCAGGGAAAGTAAAGTGTTTAAATACTGTCTGTTCGAGACAGGGGTTTAACAATGTTATCAACAACAGTAACGTTAGGGCAAGAGTTTCGCGCCTTGTGTTGTCACTCGTTTGAACTTAAGGCACTAGTGAAGTAACCGTGTTGTTTCTATCATGTGTGCTCCTGTTGGTTAACAAGCACCGTGAAAATGGGCCAGAAACGGAAGACGAAGTCTCCAGAACCAAAGTCTACTCGCTTGAAAAGACCTAAAAGGGTTGTCAGGTCGAGGTCGCCGGCCAGAAAGAAACTGCGGCTCAGTCCCAGAAAGAGGCTTGCTGTCACTCCGCAGAAACAGAAGTTGAGGAAGAATGCGAAACCGCTTCAGTCACCCAGAAGGCTATCCCCCAGATTGAAATGTCAAGACAATACATCCAATTCGGGTGAGTATGTTATAAACTAGAAGCTAGATAAATGGAAAAAGTAGCTTGTAACTTGTCTTAAGATGACAAAACATTGCTTCTTGATAGTAGGAAACTAACAGGAGCTAACAGCTAACAGGAGTTGTCATCATGGAAATAAGATGTATCTGGATATAATGTAGATCCACGTTGTACTTTTGTGTTTTTAGACCACAGTGGGTCGGAGAACCGGTCCTCCAGCCTACTGTCATCTTCCCTTCAGTCAGAGGAGGACACAGAGCCAGGATTGGTGATCACTCTGGGTGAGCACTCCTTTTCAGGAAAGAAAATAAGAACATCTGACTGGCTCTGCCTCCCTACTGATGTTTTCACCGGCAATCACACAGCGAATATCTCTGGTCATGCCATGCTAGTTTGATTGCTTGAGAGGACTCTGTTGTCTTATGTGTAATGTTGGGAATCTGTTTTTATTTTAGCTAATAAATGTTTCAGTGCCCAGGAGTATGTCTCATCTTCCTATGTTTATTGTTTTGTTTATGCATGTTTAGAGGAAGAGCACTGCAAGATACAGAAACAAACGAGGAAGAAGAATGGCAGAAGAGCAAAGACAACCTGCACAGACAGTGAAAGGGAGGAGAGGAAGGAGAAGAAGAAGGAAGATGAGCTGGAGAAGGACTCTGAGTCCACCACAGAAGAAGAAGAAGGTGGTGACGACCAGTCAGACGATGACTTTGGGAAGCTGGACAGAGACCTGGAGAGGAAGTCGCGTGAGCATAACTTGACTGCTGTCAACGTCAGGGACATTCTTCATGTAGGTCTTCTGAATACTTTGCTAGTTCTGTGTCCTCATAATGCAGTTAGCAGGGTTTTCTTAATCAAAGTTACAGAATAATAGTGTAGAAATTATATTATAGTTGATATAGTGCATTTTAGAGTGTCCTTACCATTCTGTATTAGGTTCACATTGATGAACAGATGAATTTATATAATTTGGCCCAAATAGTTCTACTGTGCACTGGTTTTCTTGTTCGTTTGTGTGTGATTTTGGGTGGTTGTCATGTTAGCATTACTGCTGTTCTTGTATTGTGTGTTGTACTGTGTATTGTTGACAAAAAGCTGAAATGCTTTTAGGTTTAAAATAATGATCTATTTATGAGAGCATGCTCCCGAGTGTAGCTGTGTTTTGTTTTTTTTGCTCTTTGCACGTTTTTTCTTTGTTTTAGGCATTTTTAGCATTTCTTTTTTTACATCTTTGGGTTGGAAAAATAACAAGTGAAAATAGCTGGAGACATCTCGAGATATTTTTAAGAGAAAAAAAAAGGGAAACTGCAGGTGGCATCAATTATTTGTTGTAAGTTGAGAAGTATTTCATACAAACTAAACTTTTTGTATTATTTGTTTACAGGAAGTTATCACTAATGAGCATGTTGTGGCAATGATGAAAACTGCCATCATAGAGACACAAGATATGCCATTGTTTGTGAGTTCCCACGATATATACTACCTGACTTATTTTCTTCTGCAGTTTTTAAAATATGTCTTTTGCATGGTACTTTCTGAAATGTTTTTGTTTTAAATTAAAGGAGCCCAAAATGACCAGATCTAAGCTCAAAGAAGTTGTTGAGAAAGGGGAGGTAAAGTTTTGATTTGTTTATTTTTAGTGCCATTATCGGAAATGAAGTATGTGTTCTGCAGTGGTTGGGTACCCATTCTGCTTTTTTGTCACAGGGAATTCCTATCTGGACCAAAAAGCCTAAAGAAGTCAAGGTATGTATCTACTTGCCACACAAAAAGTGAACTTTCTGTTTGATTAAAAGTCCCCGTTTCAGGGGGTGCTGTGGCTACAGTGCCTGTACCATATTGGAGTCCAAGTGCCCATGAGGACCTGAATTCGAGTCCGACCCTGGGCCGCCGTGGCCTACTGGTTAGCACTTTGGACTTGTAACCGGAGGGTTGCCGGTTCGAACCCCGACCAGTAGGCCACGGCTGAAGTGCCCTTGAGCAAGGCACCTAACCCCTCACTGCGCCGGGATTAGTGTGTGCTTCAGCTCACTGTGTGTTCACTGTGTGCAGTGTGTTTCCCTAATTCACGGATTGGGTTAAATGCAGAGACCAAATTTCCCTCACGGGATCAAAAGAGTGTGTATATATATATATATATATATATATATATATATATATATATATATATATATATATATATATCCTGATCCCACCCCATTTCTCTCTGTCTTCCACTCACTTCCTGTCAGCCAAGGCAAAACATATATATATATATATATATATATCATACCTTCGTGTTTCTTTTGTGGACATTTTCAGCTTTCTTTTACATTATTGGTTAAAAATGATAGAAGAAAAATGAAATGGCACAACCCAGAAAAAGATTATTTACAATTTATTTAAATTTGTCTTAATGGCAAAGGCCACACCCAATCTGCGAGCACTTAATTTTTCTGGGCTTTTCAAAGAACATCTCTAAGGCTCTTTGGTAATTGAATTGAATTGTGGGGGGGCCATTAATGCTGACACGCATGCACGTAGCCAGATGCTCTCCTTGTAGTCCATTTCTCAGTCCCAAAACAACAAACCCACGTATAAAAAAGTAAATACTCACTTTTCTTCTACATCACTCCCACAGTTACCATACAACTCACTCACAATTAACTCGAAAAAGACCTAGGCTACTTGATTGAAGTGCGACCGTTCGTCTCACCGTCAAGAGAACGCTGAAGTTATGAGAACACGTCTTTCTGATAAGAGAATGTAGGCTCCTATATGTCTAATGCCGTAAACGTAGAAAAGGTCTGTTTGTGATAGCCTATTATAGCTAAGTGGACAGAATTTAGGCTATACGTATATGCCAACGTATGCTCATATTTCCTTTAACTATCAGACAGTTTAAACAGGCCTAGACTGTGTTCGCCTAGCTTTCCCATGCAAACATTACATATAGCCCTATGCTAACGTTACAAGTCTAGGCTACAATTAACGTTAAGACCATACACCTTGTAGCACATTGGTTTACTCTATTGCATTACTTACGTTTTAATAATTTGTCGTTGAATGTTGATGGAGGCTCATCTTTGGGAAATCAGCTCTCTGGATAAAATTGTCAGCCGGAACAAGAGTTCTCAGAGTTGACGACACGGGGGGTAAATCCAATCAGCAGAAAGAACCGCATCACAACAGTAGGCTAAATCGCAACAAACCCCCCCCCCCCCCCCCCATGTTAAATTCATTTCGGTAATCATGAATTGGTTTCTTTTATTTGATGTAGGCTAGGAGAGGAGGATGCATGTTTCACATTAGTGTCAATGTGTCAAAGCAGGCTTTGGATCAGAGGAATTGCTCAAGCTTAACATACGTATGGCATAGGCTACAAGCGAATTCACGGCATACAAACAGCTTCGTGATGAAATATAACTAATATCATTTTTTATTGTCACCAGGCCTATAAGTAGGCTATTTATTGTGTAACCTACAAGTGAACGATGACACCATAGGCTACACTGTGGCGGAGCAAGACCCCATCAGTCGGATAGCTAAACAATGTAACCGTGTTCAGAACGTAGGCTAGCCATATGGGCTGCAGACTTGTCTTTGGGCTTGTAATCACCTGACACATCATGCCGCATATATGTCCTGAATAATGAGAGGCTAAGTGCGGATTTGATGCACTTAACTTACTCAAGACTTTCAGAAAACAATTTCGAGATGACGTTGGCCGTTGTGCTTTTACAGTGTGTTAAGTGAATCTCGTGATATTATGTTGCAGCGGCGCTGAAAATCCAGCGGCGGCGCTGCGCCGCTGTTAAATACATTGTAGGGGAAACACTGTATATATATATATATATATGTGTGTATGTATGAAAAAAGTTGCCGTTTCATTCTTCTTATCCCTCTAGCCTCCACAGTTTGTTGATATCCCCTTGGAGGAAGATGAAGACTCCTCTGATGAAGAGTACTGTCCAGACGAGGATGAGGAGGATGAAACAGCTGAAGATGTGCGTGAGATCCTGCACTCATCTGTCAGTATGTCAGTATGTTGCGGGGTTGAGTCTAATAGAGAGTGATTTGTGGTTGTGGCTTGTTATCTCTCCAGACTTTTCAGGAGAGTGATGTGGACAGCACAGCCTCGTCACCCCGGGTTAGCAGAGCAGGAGGAGCCAGAACCCCCGTCGGACATTCTAAGAGTGGTGATGAGAAGTACCTCAGCCCTAAACCGGTAAGAGCCAAAGAGTCAGCGTTGATGTCATTTTTTACTGTCAAACTAATGCTTCTCCTAGGCTTAATAGAGGGGATTAATGTTGTCACGATACCAAAATTAATGTTTCGATACCGATACCAAGTCAAGAACTTCTTTGATGCTTTTTAAAAAATGTATTTGATTTGGGGGCCCCACCACCTTGACATCATCATCAGTAATATTGAATATACTGTAGTGTGATCATTCACACCAGTGGCCATCCCAGATTCTGCTTGACTCTCTCCACACAAACACACATGGAAAATGATGGCTTATGTCATATTTCATATATTCTGCATAATTACTAGTAAATATATTTAGCAATTTGAAAACTATTCTAAAACTATAACTATTTTTAAACTATTACACTTAGGCATAACTTTAATGTGGTGTGTAGGTCTAATTGAGTGCACATTGGTGATGTGTGTGTGTGTGTGTGTGTGTGTGTGTGTGTGTGTGTGTGTGATTGAGTGCGTGTAATTGAGTCACTTTAAGAGATGGCCTACGTGAGGGTAATTGACCTTGTCTCACGGTTTTAGTCTAGTATATAAAAGTTGCACATAGCGCATAAGAATATGTGGATGCAATTAATTATGTTTTGTATGTCATTAGATAAAATAAATGTTCAAATGTACAAGTCGAAGAAAATCTTTCTGGGATCATAGAAGAGATAAGTGTCCTGCAATGTTCATTAATGATTTTAGCGAGCAATAATTGTCAAACGTGACCTGAGCTAGCGGGATAGTTAGCAAGGATCTCTCTTCAGATGTAAAAGTTTGCCATGGTTGCTTAGCCTATTTCTAAATTACATTGAACCCAAATAGTAGGCCTAAATGACCAAAATCCCACAGCCTAGGTAGGTTAGCAACACAAACTTGTGAGATGCAAATGAGCAAATCAACTTGATATTAGCCTATTATAATGTGTTACCATAGCATCACTTGAACTAGCAGCCATGTCTCGCTGTTTATAGCACGACAGCTGCGCTTACGTGTGTGTGAGGAGAAAAGACTCACCGCCACAGGTTAGGGGAGGAGGTGCTAGAAGCATGCCTTGTGCACACGCATGTTACTTCAAAAGAACAAGGTCATTCTCAAAAGTATCGATACTAATAAAATTAGGCATCGTGACATTTTTAATTTCAGGGTATTGCGATACTTTTGTAGTATCGGTGCACCGTGCAACACTAGAGTGGATGCCAAACATTTGTGTGCACTTTTGTCATGTACACTTACATTGATTTGAACAGTTAATTACTTGCCCCATGCATGTTGACACAATGCTTCATGTAGAAATCGTTACATAATTGGCAAAACATCAATATGAGCACCTAATACTTTCAACGCCCCCTTCAACACTGATTTCAACACCATTGCCTCCACTTCTCCCCCCAGAAACCAAAGGCTTCCAGACACCTGCGAGTGGCAGCTGTGCCCATGGGCCCCCCTCCTCCTCCACAGTCCTGCAGCTCCCCACGCTCCACCGGACCTCCTGACTGCACCTTCATGGAGAAGCTCCACGCTGTGGATGAGGAGCTGGCTTTCAGTCCCATCTGCTTGGAGCCCTATCAGGTACACACAGTGATGAAATACTGGTGTTATACAGTATAGAGATTCCCGTGTATGTGGTGTTTATATCAGGCAGTGTATGTCATTTTACAGTGCTGTGAAATGTTCGTCAGACATTTTTTATTTGGCTCTGAGCTGTGGTGGTGGGACAAATGATCACACACACACACACACTCTCTCTCTCTCTCACTCACACACACACACACACACACACACACACACACACACCAGTGACGTGCGGCTAGGAAGCTAGTTGATTACAAGTTTGATAGCTAGCAAAATTGGCTAATTTCCTAAATAAAATCTGTCTAGTTAGCTCTTGTTGAAGTGGTCGGTCATCCTGTGTCCCGCACACACTGACTGGTCGTTTGTAAACTTTCCCCAATGAATTTGATAGTACTTTCCCATGCAAACTACTTAGTTTTTGTCCTTATCCGGAACCCGAGCAACATTGCCTGCTGCATTGTTTCCTAGAAACCAAAAAGGCGCTAACATTCTGGCATAAACATTTCTCTGCAGAAATGTTGATTGTCTTGGGCTTGGTGTAGCCTAAAGGCAAACTGAGTAGGCACGAGTAGGCTATGTTTTCTTGCATTGAAGTTGTAGGCATTTAAAAGCAGTCAGCATTGGTGTGATGCTCCCATTGGGATAAGAGGACTGCTAGTTTTACAGCTAACACAAGGTATACTTATTCACTGTAAAGAATAACTTGTTTCATTCAAAGCCTAGTTAAGTTGATAATGTTTCCATGCAGGCTATCATGATTAATGTGGGTTAGTCTTATTGGCTAGGCCTATACAGTACTGTATGTGCTGTTGACTGACATGTGGCAGGTGATGCTCCATCCCCTTGTCTCATAGACTTACGGAGGATTCCTTGAGTGCTGTGTCTTATTACAAAGTGTCTGTCAATATTCCTTAAACATCATCTAACCCTTTGCCCTCAGACCTTGAGTAATGCCGGCGGGACTGATTGTGCCAATGACAGCCTGGTGGCATGCCGGACACGCTCCAAGCGCCCACTCCGAGACGTCCCCCTGGGCATGCTGGAGGCAGAACTCCACGCCCCCGACATCACGCCAGACATGTATGACTGCGGCTTGGCTTTGGAAGACCGCGACTGGAGCGAGTGGCTGCAGGGCCTCATGGCCTCAGACATCGACAATGAAGGTGAGCAGCCACATCTAACATTCAAGCTACATTGCAAAGGAGACCTCGGGTTGCAATAATAATACTACTACAATAAATGCTTCTACCAAAGGATGAGAGAGCAGGAGTTTAAGTACTAGTCAAAGTGTGGTTGAAGATAGTGGTAGAAGGAGCATGAGGTAGAAGGAACTAGAAAGGAGGGAAGGAGGTAAGTGCATGGTAAGTCATAGGTGTGTTTGGTTGTTAGATGTGTTAAGAGAGGAAGTGCTCTCAGAGGAGTTGGTTCTTCAGGAGTCACCAAGAAGTAGGCTTCCAGCCAGGAACAGGATTTCATCTAGAGATTCATAAACTCCAAACCAACCAAACTCGTTTCATATTTTTGGTTTTTGCCCTTTTAGATGTAAGTGAAACTGATTAAATGTGTGTGAATGAAAGTGAGTGTGTGTGTGTGTGTGTGTGTGTGTGTGTGTGTGATATTGCTCCCTCTCAGCACTTCTCAGATGGCTGCCTTTAAAACTCCTAATGGCCTCCTATTTGCGTCTGTGTTGTACGTGGATGGTCACTTTAATGGCCCCCACTCTGTTTGCCTTCTTGTGTTTATGTTCTGCTGACCTTTTCCCCATTTCCTGAGTCTAACTCTTCCTCTCCTTCCAGCTCTCTCTCTCTCTCTCTCTCTCTCTCTCTCTCTCTCTCTCTCTGTCTCTCTCTCTCTCTCTCTGTTTCCTTTCCCTTTCTCTCCTTCTCTCCATCGTTGTCTTTTCATCACTGCATCTGGGCTCCCAGAACGTGTAGTGCAGAATCACTGCTCCCATGTGTCCACTCTGTGGCACGCTTGCTTGTCACTCACTGACATGCACGTATGCACAAACACGTGCACACACGCACACACATTTGCACAATTTTACTCACACCTACAAACCATGAATGTGTTGTTGTGCCTTGTCTTGATTCATTTTCTAAGGTGAAAACAGGCCAAGCTTAGTCCAATGTGTAATTTTGCCAGATTTTAGGTCTGGTCATGAACTGGTGGTTTCATCTTGACTGCTTCATCCTGACTCCCTCTATCTTGTCTCTGCAGAGGAGGGTGATGATGAGGATGACCCGGAGTATAACTTCCTAGACGACCTGGATGAGCCTGACCAGGAGGACTACCGTACTGACCGGGCTGTCCGTATAACCAGTAAGTTCATCTGTGACCAGTGTTTCTGGAAGATGGTCATTGTAACACTCCCATCTCCTGTGATGTACACTTTTTGCTATTCCTCTTCAAGTACATAGAAAAATACTACAGGGTTCCCACGGGTCATGGAATTTCTGGAAGATCATGGAATTCTGGAAAGTCAATTCCAGTCATGGAATTTTACATTTGAATTAGTGGGAACCTTGATACTACTAAGACATTTACCATTGGAGGCCTTGCTGCATTATTGGCAGGAATGAATGTCAACAATTACTTATGTTGGTTTGAACTAACAGACACAAGTGTCACCTGTAGCTGATACTTTGAGTTACCGATGGCTAACTGCACATACGTTGTTTCTCTTTTTTAGAGAGGGAAGTGAATGAGCTGATGGAGGAGTTGTTTGAGACGGTAAGTACTAGCCCCCTCAGTTCTATGAATGCTCCCATCAATCCCCCCATAGAGCATAGTTTCTTAAAGGAAAACTGGCATTTTTCACATAGATCTCTCTTTCTTGAGGTCACCAAGTACTGTTGGTACAAAAACCCCTGAAAAAAAGGCTCCAAAATTGGTACTACCTAGCTTGAGTTGCTGCAGCCAGGTAGCTACAGTGCTACACTCGGGGGGCATCTTTAAAATCATGCCCCCAGACTGTAGCTCTGTAGCTGCCTGGGTGCTTTAGCTGTTGGCTGCAGCAACTTAAGCTAGGTAGCTCCGATTGTTTTCGTTTTGGGTTTTTTTTCGTACCGACAGTACTCTGTGACTTTGAGAAACAGAGATCTATGTAAAAAATGGCTCGAGTTTTCCTTTAATGTCAGGTAGCTGAGTCCTTTGAGCACAGCGCCTCTGCTCTCACAACTTCCCATACTTCTCTTCCAGGGGAGAAGTTAATTCAGAAGAGTTTGATTAATTTTCAGATGTGAGATTTATACACTTGAGGGTGAATGTACTCATTTCCTAGAGACTACTGAGATGTGTGGTAGATGGATGGTGTAGTGATTGATTTATGTAGGGCACCAAGTAAATCCTTTGCTCGTTCTCTGCTTTGATAAATCATGGTACCACCTTGACAATGATATTCTCTTTCTGCTGGCTACTTTATCTATCCCAACCTTCCCCAGTTCCAGGATGAGCTAGGTTGTCGTGAACAGGATAGAGAAGGGCATGAGGAGGATGAGGAGAGGGACGAAGAGCCACCACCTCCCACTGCCCCCAACTTCAACGTTCCTCAGGCCATAAGGTACAGCATCCCACAAGTCCTCTTTTCAGTCGTCTCTCCTCACTACTCCCCTCTCCCTCCTCCCTCCTCTCCAGAAGCCTGCACCAAAGATTGTTAAGGCGGAGCAAGATACTTCGTCGTAGTTCATGTCTATGGGCGCGAAATGGGGATCGAATCCTGTCTGCATAAAGAGGCGTGTCGATGACGTATTGACGAGCGTACGTTGCAACCGTCCAACAGCAGCTGCATAAATAACCGGCGCACACCTGATATAAGGTCGATTTTCTCCAGACTGGAATTCTCAAAAATGCTAAAAATGTACCTGAAATGTTCAGAAGGGTTTGAGGATCATGAAAATGTGCCCGAAATTCACATTCCTAACTCTATAGAACCAAGACCTTAGCATATGCGGTGAAATTCTGATCTATGCCCATAGACTTCAATGGAGCAGTCGCTGCCTCTGCTCTGCATAAAGGGGGATTTTGACCCCCCCCCCTCGTGCGATCCGGGTTCCCGGAAGTGGCTCCTGATGAAATATCTTGCTCCACCTTAACAATCTTTGCCTGCACCTCTCTCTGACTGACCTCCTCTACTCCCCTCTCCCACATCCGTTTCCTTTTCCACCCTTTTCACTTCTCGCCCGTCGCCACCTCATTGCTGTGGGTTTTACCCTTTCACCTAAAAACGAGCCGGGCAGATTAAAAATCCCCTGCCTCAGCCCGTCTGGCTGTTGACAGTATGTCTTAGTCAGCGCCCTCAGCATACGTGACGGATCGTTTACTCAGTGTAAGGATAAGTGCTGGCTGCCCGGTGGCTACGTGACCAGGTGCTCACATGTGACAGTTCAGGACGGAATGTTAACCCCTTTTGTGGAAAACAACTTGTGCCTCTTCACTTAAGGTATAAGATGTTACCTCATGGCTGTAAATGATTCACGTATCTGGAAATACCCACACTTGTACATGTGTATCCAGTGACACACAACGGATTTAGGAGGAACACACACACACACGTACACCATCCCAGTGTTTCCCACAGAATTGGATTAAATTTGTGGCGGTAGCTGACTTGGACAACGGTGGGGGGGCCTGTCACATAAGACGTTCGTGAGCAACACAGTTAAAAGGCTGCTGATGTGTGGATGCAATTCATAACGTTTTCTACATAGTTAAAATAAAGGTTGTACTTCTCCTTGGGACAAGCACTTTTGAATTTTGGAAAACACTTTTCCATTTACATTGGGATTTTGTAAACATTCAGTGTCAGTCAATAAAATGAGCCCTTCAACGAAATTGACAAGCAGCTGTATGTAGGCTACGCATGCTAAATTCGACATCCAAACAGTATTCTAACGTTAGCTTTGAGATACTGCTTGATTGCATAGCTTAACTTAGTTTAGTCTCTTCAATGTAGCCTACTATGTTGTGATAAGACCTTAGCAGAGTTAACTTCAATGCAGCAGTTTTGAACAAATGTGCGCAGCATGGTCACGATGCTAAGCGGATTTAATAGCAATTTAGCCAGACGTCTTCTATGCAATGCTTCTATGTGGCAACAACAATCCTTCAGCAATCGTGGATATTTTGTTAAATGCACATGCAGAGGAGGGGCAGCAGGCTACGAGAGAGAGCGGGGCGGGGCAAGGAAAGGCTGCATGCGTAAAAAGCGCAGCTCAATGGCAATGCAAGGATTTGATCTTATATTTATTAAACATAGAATATTAATCTGTGGCGGCCGATTTTGATTTCATGGCGCACCGCCACAGATTAGTCAATGTATGGGAAACACTGCCATCCATTATTTTCTGACTATTAAACTATACGCTTAATTAAACCCCTTACCTGTTCACTAGGGGGCGATATATATATATATATATATATATATATATATATATATATATATATATATATATATATATATATATATATATATATATATATATATATATATATATCTCTATATATCGCCCCCTAGTGAACAGGTAAGGGGTTTAATTAAGCTTATATATATATATATATATATGACTCATACATTCCCAGGAGGTAGGCTCTGCGGGAGAAGCAGCAGAGCAAGTGTCACGTGATCACTAGTGGGTCACAACATTGTCCCACGCAGCTTAATGTTTATTTTGTGCAGCAAGAGTAGCCTACTTGGGATTTTATGCGGCTACTTTTGTTCAAGTAGCATTGATGAGAGTCACGTTTTTTCCTACATGGTATTATATGGAGAGAAAACATTGGCCTTTGAGTATTTTAATAGTCAGAACAAATAGAACAAATAACTATTCTCATGTAACTCTTTTGTAAATGGACTGAAGTTCGCTCTAAATATCTACGTTTACCGATTATGCTAACCGTTAGCATCTCTATGGGATTTCTCATATACATTAGCCATAAGCTAACGCATTAGTTTCTATAACTTGGAATGCTAACCTACATGATCGCTCTAAAACAAAACATAGAAGGAAATAACTGAGATGTAGGCTACTCTGTTGGTCTGCTCTTAGTTTTACAGTGAATCCTATGTAAAGGTTTGAAAGGAACTTCAGCTTCAGACTTTCTCTTGGGAAACTGTTAGGCCTATTCATCTTCTCTTATGTAGCTGGCTAGACCATGTCATTGCCACACACACAAGTGGGGGCTGAATTGGAAATGTGTCACAGAGTGACAGTGCATTGGTTGATTTAGTTAAAAAGTCACAGGTTAGGTTATTGGTTATTATTGTAATGATTCTATTCATAAATAATGAGCTGTAAAGTAACTCAGACTTTAACAAAATCAATTTTTTAAAGGATATCGACTAATTATCGTTATCGTCAAAATCACAAAAAATATCGATATTATTTTTTGTCCATGTCGCCCACCCCTACTGTTTACTCTGTTGACAGTCTAAAGAACATGATGATGCACATTTGTTGACGTTTGTCATATGAAACTGAGTTACTAAGTTGTATGCAGTAGAATTGGGAATATGTGTTAATAACACAAATTGATTCATATACATTACATGTGGACGGACACACACACACACACACACACACACACACACACACAGTCCTCCCTTCGGGACAGTGCAGCAGAGGGGTGCTGTGGCTGTTTGGGTAGGGAGGCAGAGAGATGCTCTTTGGGTGCAGAAGCCTGTTCGCTTTGAAGAATGAGTGTCACAGCCCCTGCATTACAGAGCTACAAAACACCTCATTATCAACATAGAGCACAACAAAACAGACACATAGCCCTCTAACCATTACTGACTTCCTGGAAATGTGTTTGTATTCTCAGGAATTGTGGAGCATATGCGATTTTGAGGAGCAATTATGGATAATTCACATGTAACAAGCAAACATGCCAGTAAATGACATGAAAGATGTCTCATTTGCTGTCAACAGACTCATACATATTCAACACTTTTATCAGGCCTGACAATGTGTGCCATGTCCATTCCAAAATAATTGTTCAGCATTCCATCTTGAATATACTTGTTAACTTATTCCCCAAAATATATTTTAAGAGGCAGTGATCCTTAATTGTCCGTGTTTCTCTATCTTGCTGACTGGGAGTCAGTGACTGATGTTTTCTCATCTGGCAGACCTATTGTGTGTCTCAGTTGGCAGCACGTCAAAGCTGGTCCAGGTGCCAAAGCATTCATCAGCGTATGGGCTCAGATTGAGAAAATAAATTAAATCTCATGTTGAAAGGTGTGGGTGTGTGTGTGTGTGTTTTGGGGGAGACGTCAGTGCGACCTTCCAAGAATAGGGTAGGCATACGGGAATAGCCAGCAGCTGCCTGCCTGCCCTTTCTGCTAGCACCCCACCCCATTCCTGAGAGGACACAGACACACACAGGCACACTAACTCACCCTCTGTATCTCATAAATCCCTCATGTACCGGTCCCATCTTTCTACACCCCCCCCCCCCCTCCTCTTTATCCCTCTCTTTCTCTTTATCTCTTTCTCCTTCCTCTCTTCTTTGCCATCTCTTATCATTGAATTGACAGACAGCAGTTCGTTTCTCCTCTCTGCGGCGTAGCTCACTGTAACAGAGTTCAGTTGGCAGTGACCAACTTTATTAAACTCTTCACCTTCTTTGAAACGGAAATCACCCTACTGTCATACTCATGGTTTAGCTGTGAACACGGCTTTGCACAACAAGGGCAGCAAACAACTAATAGCTCTGCTTAGCAATTACCCTATGAATCTGGAATATGTCAAGAGCATGTTGATAAAGCTCAAGCCTTTTTTTATTAGCTTCGGGACTGCATTTGTGTGCAGTTCCCAGACATAGTTATTTAACAATCCGGTCCTCTATCAAACACCCTTTTATCCAACTTTTAATAACATCAGCTGAAGTAAATATTTAATGTCCTACAGGGAATATTTGTTTTACAGGCACTGTTGTATAAAGACCATCAATCCAAGTCTGCCGGGAAAAAGAGAAGTAATCTGTGAAGGAAATTTGCTGTCCAGTAGGCCACTAAAACATTACTTTGATTGAAAGGAAGGGAACAGAATATAACTGGAACCCACCTGAATGATTCTAGCTTGTATGTGTGAAGGGTGATAAGAAAATAGTAAGTAAAGACTTATAGCACGGGTAACCATGTGTGTTTACGGCTTGCAGTATGCAGGGCTTAAAGCTCCCAGCCGCTGTGCCTGAATTCAGGCATGGGCCAGGCCATTTAAGATATGAAAAGAAAGATAATTATTTACAGTTAAGAACAAAATTATTCATACCCCTGGCAAATGTTGATTTAATGTTGATTAAATTTCTCTTGACCAATATGTTTGTTCTGACTGAAAAGGCCAGAGTGATGGTAAAGAATCGTTCCTGCCTAAAAACCTTCATCAACATTAAATCAATATTTGCCAGGGGTATGCATCACTTTGTTCTTAACTGTACGTAGACTTCAAAAGTTTCTAATAACTTCAGGCAAAAAAAAGGTTCCTTGTTTTAAGGTCCGACAGTGCAGTGCATGGTCATAAATAGAGGGTCGTTGCCTCATGTGAAATGTAGCTCCTCGTTTAGTTTAGTACACAGAGCTGGGGCCAAAGCTCGGCCGCCCCACACAGGCAGTGGACGCTGCTGGCGTCACGACAGTGGTTGTCCAGGGCACAGATAGAGATCTGGGTATCCTGCGGCGGCCCGTAAATGTTAACGAGGTTGAGCGTGACGTCAGTGCCAGAGTCCTGTTTCCATGGGTCCCTGGTCAGTGGCCTGCCACGGATGGTGTGAGAGAGGGTGGCTGCCCTCAGGCTGATCGAGCTGTGATGGAGGTGACTGAGGCTTCATGTAACACAGCACCCGCTGAGGAACAGATACTTGTGGTACACAGATGGACACTCGAGATGAACACAAACAGAATGTAATGCTACTTCACAAAGCTGTGTATGTGTGTGTGAGCATGATTGGTTGGTCTCCATTCAGCCATAAACAGCACAATTGATCTGAGAGCTCCACGGGATTTGTGGAAATATTGTGTAACAGCTGGCTTTAAAGGTACACTATGCAGGTTTAGGTATTTTTTGGCAACTCTAGAGCTCCCTCTAGAGTCGTGATATATTTATATTTTACTCTGCTGTTGTAAATAGCGAACTTCTCGTGACTTATCCCCCCTGTACACAATGAAAATGCTTTTGTTGTGGAGGTGAAGGATTAACAACAGGCCAAAGAGCCTAAAGAGATCTCCAAAGAGTTATATATCTATTGACAAGGTAGTCTTTCACAATTCTTGCGAGATTTGTCGGACCGCCGTTCTTGAAGTTGCATGGCTGGTTTTCTCGGTAGCAACTCACTACGTCTATGCTGTGTATAGCTATGCTATGTGAACGATAAGTCTATTACAAGTTCATTTACCATCAGATTGACTTCATTAAGGTTATATTAAGGTGAAAATTTTGCATAGCGTACCTTTTAACCTTAAAGCAATTGGTTTTGGTTAAACAAAAAAAAAACACTACTGAAAAAGCATGGCCACAGAACTTAATGGTGTATAGCTGTGGCAGTTGGTTGGAATATCTGTCCGTAGAAAATTACTTTTGAAGTTGTTGCCATGAAGAACATCCTCCAGCTGGTCAAGTCTAATGGCGAGGTATTGAAGTGGCTTGTTGTGGCATACTGCCTCTTTAAGAGTCTTCATCATCTGTTCTTATGTCATGAATATCATTTTCACTACAAAAAAAGGCGCTAATAACATTTCTCATACCTCTGGAAAGTGGGATTGCCATTGAACCTGTCCTGTGCTATCTCAGGTTTGAGGAACCTCTGGCCAAGATCCTCAATGCTTGCCGGCTCACTGTCATGGGTCAGCAGGACTCCCCGCCTCAGTGCAGAGAGAGTCAGCCCAGGGTTTCCCACAGTGCACCTGTGCCGCAAGTGGTCTTGATTCCCCCACCGTGCACTCTGGTCCTCTCGGCGGAACAGAAACGGCAGCTACAGCAACAGGTTCAGCAGGTGAGGTGTTATCATTCAGTCTTTCAACACACGCTCACATTCAAAGCTCTTGTTTGTCTGTCTGTCATTGGGTTTCCTGGGAGTTGTTAGTGCCATGGCCACCTGCAGTGGTTAATTGTCAGTGCCACTCCGGGGAACCTACAGTGCAGCGCATGGTTGACCTTTGGCAGACACACTAGACTGATTTCATCAAATTATAAAGCCCCTAGCTGACTGAGCCAGGTGTGTTAAGTTTAAGACAGAAATTAATTTCTGAGAGCTTACAATTCATTCATTAATGCTGGATTTGAGTACCGGTACATTGAAACTGCTGGTTAAGACCAAGACCATAATTAATTTTCTGAAGACCTACTCAACGCAATTTAAACTTCCTATACATGTTATAAACCCATTTTAACACCTGTTCTGTTTACCTGTCCCAGCTGACCAAACATTCACTTGGGCATAGCCTACTATCTATGGTACTCTTACTGGTATGAATAATTGGCAGTTTGTATTAAATGTGTTTTATCATTGTGTAACCCCCCCCCCCCCAATCCAGCACATCCAGCTGCTCACACAAGTAAACATGCTAAGCGCTCCAGTGGAAGCTCTGCACAATGAAGCAGTCACCACCAAGATGTACCTGGTGAGTTTACTGTGTGCACGTTTCAGTGGGAGGGCTACAGAGGTGGACTGTGTGTGTGTGTGTCAGGACCATAAAGATAGTCAGAATGGACATAAATGTCTTGAGTTTGAAAATATAATTTTTGCCCTCAGTGTTTTCCAGTGGAAGCTGCAGATGTGTGTGTCTGCTTGCCTGGTATCAGACAGAAAATCTGCTCTTTGATCATCAACATTTTCTTTTCACTCTGCTGTGATCTTGAACCAATATACCTTAATTCCCCCATCCTCTCTCTTCAGCTTGAGCACAAAAAAGTTGTAACATTTACTTTTTAACTTGATGATTGTATGTCCATGTGTTCTATTACGCTGCCTTTTGTTAAGCACCTTGTAACTTGGATTTCTGAAAGTGTTCTACAAATAAAGAGTATTTTAAAATCCTCCTCCCATCACAGTCGGAGCTGCAGTCGTTTGCTGAGCGAGGAGAGCAGATGAAGGCAGCGGTACAGCCGGGCTTTGTGAGTGCATTCCGGGCCTGCAACCTGCAGCCCTCCCAGGACCTGCTGGAGGAGCTGAATAACACCCCCTCTGTCCTCCTGCCTCCTGCCAAACCTCTACGCTCTCACCCAGGTGAGCAGAAACAAGTCAGCTCAGAGACCTCAGAACCAGGGAAATGTTACAGGGCCTCAGATCAGAGGTAGATGAGTGGTGGAGGTACCGAATCTTTTAAAAATGAAGATGGCATAGACGTGTACATACAACCCCAAATCAGAAAAAGTTGGGACGTTGTATAAAATGATTATAAAAACAGAGTGTAATAATCTGCAGATCTCTTAAGCTCTATTTAATAGAATACTTAGTTGCAAAAAGGACACCGACAACATACACTGCCTGGACAAAAAACAAGTCACACACTCTAATATTTTGTTGGACCGCCTTTAGCTTTGATTACGCATTTGCTGTGGCATCGTTTCCACAAGCTTCTGCAATGTCACAACATTTATTTCTGTCCAGCGTTGCATTAATTTTTTGCCAAGATCTTGTATTGATGATGGGAGACCACCGCGCAAAGTCTTCTCCAGCATATGCCAGAGATTCTTAATGGGGTTAAGGTCTGGACTCTGTGTCTGGTGATGATGTCTCATGCTCCCTGAACCACTCTTATACAATTTCAGCCCTGGCATTGTCATCTTGGAATATGCCTGTGCCATCAGCGGATAAAAAATCCAATGATGGAATAACCTGGTCATTCAGTATATTCAGGTAGTCAGCTGACCTCATTCTTTAGGCGCATAATGTTGCTGAAACTAGACCTTGACCAACTGCAGCAACCAATAGCATTGCCCCCACAGGGAGGCTCTTACCTTAGTTAAATCCAGGTGTTGACCTCTTTTTTTTTTTTGGCTGGGCAGTGTATCAAATGTTAACAATTACAAATTTGACTGTTTCATGGAAAATGTATGTTAATTTTGAATTTGATACCAGCAACATGTTTCAGAAAAAGTTGGGACGGGGTAACAAAATGCTGGGAAAGTTGTGTAATGATAAAGAAAACGAAAGGAGGAATGTTTCACAACTAGTAAAGCAGGTCTCTTAGAAGTAAAGATGTAGGGGTATTTACCACTCTGTGTAAACCTGTGTGCACAAATGATGAAACAATGTAATTTTAATGCTTCTTAACATTCAGTTGTGAAGTATTTGGGGAGTTCGTCATCTACAGGACATAATATAATTAGAACATTCAGAGAATTGAGAGAAATCTTTGCAAACCAAGGGATAGAGCTGAAAAACAATTTTGGATGGCTGTGGTCTTTTGGACCTTAAATGGCACTGCATCAATACCAGACCTGTTTCTGTAAAGAAAATCATTGTATGGGCTCAGGAAAACCTCTAATAACCTCTGATATGATTTTCTATGCGCACAGTTTGATACTCAGTTTAAACACTTCAAACCATGCAACAGCCAAAATTGGACATGATATAGAAAATACCACAGTCTTATCTCGGCCTGAGCTTGTTTAAAATGGACTGAGATAACATGGAAAAAAGGTCCTGTGGTTAGACCAATCAAAATTTGTCTTTTTGGAAATCATGGACTCTGGGCTAAAGAGGAGAGGGCCTATCCAAATATCCAACCTATCCAACTTGTTTTAGTGTTCAGCTCGAAACCCAACATCTATGACTGTGTGGAGGTCCATTAGTGCTTACAGCATAGGCATCTTGCACATCTGGCAAAGCACAATCAATTCTGAATGATGTATACCGGTTTTGAGCAACATATACTGGCATCCAGGCAATGACTTTTCCAGGGAAGACCTTGCATATTTTAGGAAAACAATGCCATAATGAATTCTGCACATATTTAAACACTATTTCTCCATAGAGGAAGAACCCAGACTGCCTATCTGCAGTCCTGACCTGTTAAATTAGGTGCATTATGGAATGACAAACATGACTAAGAATACCCCATATTCCCAATTTCATTCTCAAAACTCTAGCAACTGGTCTCCTCAGTTGCTAAACATTTACAGAATTTTGTTTAAATGAAGAGGTGAAGCAGCACAGTGGTAAACATTCCCTGTCCCAACCTTTTTTTAAACATGTTGCTGCCTTCAAATATATATATATATTTTCCATTATATATATTAGTCCAAATTTTCATTTTCAACATTTGATATGTTGTCTATGTCCTTTTTGCTGCTAAATATGAGTTTATGAGACACACATTCTGTTTTTATTTGCATTTTACACAACGTCCCAACTTTTTTGGGGTTGGATACATTTTTGGGGGTTCATGAGTTCAGAGTTCATGAGTGAATCAGATTATTATCAGTGTCACCACCCTTTGGCTAATATGAAGATACAGGTCATACAGATTGACTATGACTCAGTACACACAAATGCGCACATAGATGCATGTGTACACACACACACACAATACAAAATGTCACACAGAGAGCCAGAGACACCTTGTCAGTTCTATTGATGGCAGTGTTATTTGACCTCCTGTGTTGTTTCTCCCCCAGCGGTGCTTCCTCCAAAGCTGGCCTGGCTGCTGGCCACCCGGCCAGTGTTCATGTACCCTGAGCTCCTGCCCCACTGCAGCCTGGATCCTGCCCTCCACAGCGCCCCCTGCAGGGTCACTTTCACCAAGGGAGAGGACAGGTATGGGCACAGATGTCATGCTGGAAAACATTGAACATTTTGGGGGCTTTTTATGGCTTTAATCAGACAGGACAGTGAAGACACTGACAGGAAGTCAGAGGGAAAGAGATATGGGGTATTAATTACCTCGGTCAGACTTGAACCTCGGTCCCTGTGGGCGCTTGGACCCATTGTGCCACAGCGCCCCCTGCAGAGGTCATTCTTTTAGTTTCTCTCCAGTCCACTTTCTTCTTCCTCTCCAGTTGTTTTTCAATGTGTCACTTCTGTCTCTCTTGACTACATCCCTTGGCTTAACTCAAACTGCACGGCCGTCCCCTGGTTTTGTATTGCATGTATTTATTTATTTAAGTCTCCTTGTGTCCTGTTGTACTGTACCTCATTGTAAGTCATCCTGGGACAAAATCGTCAGCTAAATGAATTAACATGAATGTCTGTCTAACTTACGTTCACTTCTCCCTGTCTGTGCCGCTGTTAAATCTTTTATCTCTGCTTTTTGTTGACCCCTGCTATCTGATGGCTTCACCATCATTTTCCCCTTTTTATCATCCTGTGTATTTTATGGGCTTCTATCTAATCTCTGGTTATAGTGCATTTGAGTAATGAACCCATCTGCCACACAAATACAGTTCACTATAATTGCTCAAAATCAACAATGAATGAATATACCATGTGACACTACTTTAGAGTGACTCATCCCCATAATGCAGGTCAATTAGCAAAACAACCTCTTTAAGTTGGTGTACTTTCTGTGAGAGAGCCCCAAAATAACCCAATGAAAACACCCAGCTATCATAAAGGAGCTAAATGACACGATCTGCTATGTAGCTAGAAGTGTCTCATAGAGATAGAAGCAGTAAACACTCAGAAGCCCAGTGAAGCATACTGACTCCTCTTCTTCCCTGTCCAACACCCCCCCCTCCCTCCACCAGTCTAATTGTTCTGGGCCTGAAGCACTTCAAAGCCACAGAAGTGCCTCACCAATTGATCTGCCGCTACTTGCTCAGAAACAAGAAACAAGAGAACCTGCAGACTCATATTCAGGACTTGTGTGTCCCACGTGCTATGGACAACGTCATCAAGGTCAGTACTGTGGATGCATCCCCTGTAGGGTGCAATTTTAAATTGTGTGGTTCTGGATTCATTTTTTTCATCTGTAGTAACTGGACTTTGTTTAAAGTAAAATGTTATGTTTCCAGTCATCTTTTTGTATCCAACATCCTCTTTTGTTACTCTTTTGATGCTCTTTTGTTAAGCGACAAAAGACAAAATGGATGCCGTATTGCCTGAACTATGATATGTTCTCTTGTACAGGACTACTTCAAGCATAATGTGGTGCCTCCGTTGCAACTGGCTTGTGTTCCTGTGATGCCTGGTGAAGAGCGCCCTCCGGTGGAGAGAGAGGAGGCTCTTTTGCCTCACTGGCTCAAGGTACAGTAGCACCTCTGTTTATCTTGAAAATTATGCAAGCAAATTGCAAGTGATGGAACGCATAACCTAATTCAGATCACCTAATTCTAAAGTGACTATGCCATTCATGCCTGAAATTTCTTCTTCCCACAGAAAAGCTTACCACATATCCACAGAGCTGTCTTGGAGTACAATAAACTGCTGGAGCCAACCCCTGAAAAGACCCGATTATCCCCTCCCTACATCTTCCCTGAAGGCATACGCTACCCTCAGTCCATACCAGAAAATCTTACCCTACACATGCATCCCTTAGGGAAACATCGTGCTGCAAACTCCAAATCCAAGGCAAAACCTTTCCGTGCATTTTCATGTTCTTCCTTGGCACCCCTGGCTAAAGCTCCTACCCGTGCCACTGGCATATCCAGCTTGGCAAGAATCCAAGGGCAGCCCTCGTCACAAGGCCTCATTTTATTAGCCAGTGCCCCTTACACTCCCATTCAAGGGGCCCTCCCACTGGCTGCGACAATGTTGACTCCAGCCCATGGGACTGTACCAGTGAACTCGCATGCTCCTGTGAGTTTGGAACCTTTCACTCGGCGGATTGTTCAGGGGTCTGGCTGCATGGGGCCAGGAAATGCACAAATTGGCTTTTCAACTGGCATCATCCAGATCCCCAACACAACGCCCTTGGGTGCTCCTGTCTTCGGCCAGGGTGTGCTTACAACATGTATGGCACAACCAAGCCAAAAGCCCAAGAAACCTAATCCCCCAAAGCAAACCCTCCCTCGAAAATTGCTCCCAATTCAGCCTGCACCCCATAAGCAAGCCCCTCAGCTACCTCAGCTGCTATCCATCTCCGCCGAACACGGAGTGACGGTGCTAAGTGTTAAGAGCCTGGATGCGGAGGCTGCACCACTTACTGGAGAGGAGAGGGTCAATGGAGGCCTGGACGTTGTTCAAAACCCTTCCGCTGCTATGCCGGTAACAACTATTTCTTTACAAGATCCCGACAGCATCAGTCTTGGCTCAAACACTGAAGTAGTCATTGAGACATCCACTGCCTCCCTACTGGTCAGTGAAT
Source organism: Alosa sapidissima (assembly GCF_018492685.1). Lineage (NCBI taxonomy): Eukaryota > Metazoa > Chordata > Actinopteri > Clupeiformes > Clupeidae > Alosa > Alosa sapidissima. Next base: position 20,903,789 of record NC_055966.1, on the reverse strand, counting down.
CCACAAGTGACCAACCACAAGACCTGGCGACAGCATTGCTGCCCATCCTGTCTACCTTGGATCCCTCCCAGATAGCGCCACCCACACCCCCAAATAGTGGCACCCAGCTGAAGACCGGTCAAATGTTCTTGTCTCACAACCCTTCTTCTCCTCTCATGGCATCCACCAGTGGCAAGGCAAGCCCAGACGTCCCCAAAGCAGACGGCCGAGAACTAATCAGGAACAGCACTGGTGGGTCAGTAGGGGAGTTCGTATGTAGCCCTGCTGCTGCCCAGAGTCCACCAGTTGGTACATCACAAAACATTGAGTGCTCTGGTCATCAGGGCTCAAGTACTGATGCCACCAGTTTTGCAACACATGAGCCCACAGTTCACAGTAACACAACTGTAATGACTTCCACAGTGAGCATTGACCGTGATAATTGTTTGAACAGTTTATCACAACAAGGATCCCAGCTGGTTTTGGTCAAGACTACTTCTGGTAGTGCATCCCAGTTCTTCCTGGTTCCTCAGAACTGCTTGTTGGCAAATGGACCAACTGTTCAACAATCAATTAGAAATTGTGTGTCTCTTACCAAAGAAGTGCCAAACATGCCTCCACCACCAAAGACCCCAGAACCCCAAACTAATAATGATAATCACCCTGGAAAAGATGTCCAATCTTCAAAATTGGATCCATCTGCAAATGCTTCTCTGCAGGAAGTCTGTGAAGGGATGGTGAAACTCATTGAGGGGATTAAGGATTGGGATGAAGAGCAGCCACAGACCCAAGAAGAAACAGAAGAAACTGAAATTGGTCAGTGGGAAGATGAGGAGGACAATGGAGAATTTATAGGAAACCCTCTCTTGACACTTTCAGAGTCCTCAGGTAGCCCAGCCTGGAGCTTGGACAGCCATTCTGATGCCATGGAAAGGATGGAGGAGAGTGAGGAGAGTGAAGTGTCAGGATCACCCATGGCTGACCACAGACAAGAGGGGCACGGCCGTCCAGAGCTACTCACCTTGACTTCAGGAACTGAGGACATACCTGTGGGGGAAAGCAATGGAAACAGTGGTGGAAGAGAAAATGGAGATAGAGGAGAACAACAGAATGGCCAAGGTGGAGGAGGAGGAGGAGAGAAAGGTGGGAATGAGGGTGCAGAACAGAATGGTGGGAAAAGGAGTGAAGAGGGAGATCAGGATGGCGGTGGAGAGAAGAGTGGAGAAGGGGGTGATGGAGATGGAGATAAGGATGGAGATGGAGACAGGGATAGACCTGGGGAGGAGGATGAAGAGGAGGACTTTGATGACCTCACTCAGGATGAAGATGAAGAGGAAGTGATGTCGTCAGCCTCAGAAGAATCTGTTCTCTCCATTCCAGAACTTCAGGTAGCGATGATTATATTCAACCTCAAAAAATATAGTATGAATGGAATCTTTAGTGTTATGCATGCATTCCATTTTTGTTGATTATATCCATTATAACTTATTGTGCTTTTGCACTGCATTGTGTCAATGTGTCTTTTATGAAAAACAACGCAAATTATGGTAGATTATTTATGCTTTTTAATCTAGAGAAGTGTATGTAATGCAAATCAAACGTGTTCTTTCTTCTGATAAGGAAACGATGGAGAAACTGACATGGCTTGCGTCTGAGAGAAGACTCTGTGGAGAAGGTGATTCGGAGGAGGACAACTCTCCAACCTCGCCCGCCTCTCCCAACTCCCCAGTGTCCCAGAATTCTCAGGAGGAGAACTCCGAGGAAGAGGAGGAAGGGGCTGTGAAGGGAGAGGAGATGGAACTCGGGGACGGCGGAGCAAGCAAGCTCCCTGAAGGAGACGTTCCCCAGGAGGAGGACGGCCCACCGCAGACCAGTGGGAAGGGAGCAGGACGGGGAAGAGGTGACTGTTCAGAAGTGATTTAGATTTAGATCTTTAGATCATTTAGATCTTTCCTGGCATGGACTCATCTCCTGACACATTATAACCTTAGAGGTAGACACACACATTTCTCCAAAAAACTTGCTTAAAGGAACATTCTAAATTAACAATTGAATTTGAGACGTAACCTCCTATCCTAAATAAATTATGCTTTTTTTGGTGTGAAACTGTGTTTAGCATGCCTCATTATCCACAGTCTCAGTAGCAGAGTCCAAAAATAAGCTTACTTTCATGTGAACTTGAAAGCTTGGTGTTCTTTTTTTCACCCTCTGTTGTGTCAACCCTCAGGTCGCGGCCGCCCTCCACCACAGAGTCTGAAGCGCAGCCGTCGCCAGGAGAGATGCAGCAAGGACACGGCCAAACTGCTGCTGCTCTATGACAACCGCATCCTTGACAACGATCCCATGAGGGAAAGCAAGGATTATGCCTTTGCTCAAGCCTATCTTAACAGGGTAAAGAACTAGCTACACAAAGCAACAAGCTACACTAACACTACAATAAGAACTAGCTCATACCACTTTAATATATTCTGTATTAAATATATGCTTTGCAGCTAAATATATTAAAGGTACTAAGTGAGTGAATGAAGACTCCGGTAAATAGTCTGATTAGAACAATTTAATTTGTAATGATGATTAAAAAAAAACTAAAAAAAACCATCTGATACAAAATTGATATCATAGGAGAGGACAAGTCGTCTTGTACTGGGCTGACTGATTTAGCAAAGTTGCACCATAACTGTCAAGAACACAAGTTGTGTATAATCTGCCCCCTCCCCCCCATTGTTCATTATTTCCTATACCGGTTTTGTATCCTCCTCCTCCACTCTGCAGGTGCGTGAGACCCTGCAAGACGTGCCAGGGAAGGTGGAGGAGTTCCTGGGCCTGCTCTATGAGTTTGAGCAGAGAACCAAGGCAGGCGAGACCCGCAATGCCGTCGAGCTCTTCTCCCAGCTCAAGCTTGTGCTTCGCGAATGGCCAGACCTCCTGCTGGACTTCTCTGCATTCCTGCTGCCAGAGCAGGCCCTCGAGTGTGGGCTGGTAAGGGTCTCTCGTGCAGCCCTGTCCAATGTCAATGGCCGTTCACATCGGGAAGGATAACTATTAAGATAACTGTAACTGTAATGCTAAAAGCGTCCACACTCCTCGTGTTGATGAATGTGATGTCATTTGATGGGTTTTAATTGGCTGTCAGCTTTTTATCGTTTACAAAATGGCTCTGAAATTGATATTGTTCTTCATGTCATTGTTGTAGTTTGTGTGTGGCCGTTGTCATTCATATTAGCTAGAGCGATACTTTTTGCTATTATCTTTATAGTTATCATTCGTGGTGTGAATGGTCCTTAAATGTAGATTCTGTGTGAATGCAGTGTGCCATTAAAAGACATAAACTGTGCTTAATGGCCAAAATGACAAATGTTCAGTTGTGAGAGATTAGCTTAGAAATGGAAGTCCATCTTTTTTTGGATGGAATATGTAAGCTTTAGTAATATTAGTCAGAACAAGTATGTGTCAGTGCTGTCTCTGCTTATACATGATCCTGTTGTCTTTAAGTGTTGTGCTGCGTGTGTGTTATGATCCATCTTCTTGTTTTTCTCTTTTTGCTGACAGTTTGAGGAACAGCAGGCGTTTGAGCGTAGCAGGCGTTTCCTAAGGCAGCTAGAGATCAGCTTCGGAGAGAATCCCTCCCACTATCAGAAGATTGTGCGTGCACTGCAGAGTGGGCCAGGCCTTAGTCCTGCAGGTTTAGACGAGGTATGTGATTGGACATGGATTCATGTAGATGTACGCAGATTACGTTATATCGTACACGTTAATTGGCAATGTGGCTATTTGTCAAAATGTGGAGTCTAATAAGCTTGCGCAGTGCATTGAAAATACCTTTGTATAGATATGGCAAACGAATCATTTATCAATAAAAGCAGTGCAGAGGTGGGTAGTCAATTTAAGTCCAATCAAGTTCATTTTGTCTTTAAACACTCTTATTTGCGCATATTTCTGAACATATTAGAGTAATGAGAGAAGAGCCATCTGTATATAAACCACCTTTTGTTTTTTTGTCCCGCAGCTTAAACAACAGATGGTCACACTGTTGAAGGGCCACACTCATCTGCAGGGAGAATTCTGCTTATTTTTTGATAAGCTCCGCCCACCTCCGGCCCGCCCAGGACAGTTTGAGGAAGCTAATTGGCCAGAAGACGATGGAGGGGAGGGCATCGGCCAGGGCTCAGGGGGCGTGGCCATTGGAGGGTTTGAGGAAGTAACTCTTCCTGATCTAGAGGAAGAGGATGAGGTACACAAAATTCCACCAATGACTGCTCGAAGCAGAAGGAGGAAGGAACTGGGAAGGCATGAGAATTACAAGGTTAGAAGTCATTTTGAAAACCTAATTTATATTGATTCTTACTGAGAAAAACAATCTGAATTTAATATCTTGTCTCAATATTGTCAATGGCAGGCCTGTGATTGGCCGGAGAAAGACTGTCCCTGTTCCTGTCATGACACAGTCCATGACCCTAAACTGCGGAAACACAGGAGAAAGGGCTGTTCTCACTGCCATAGCAGCAAGGTGATTACACCCTATTTGATGTGATGGGCACTACAAGTACTTCCTTAATTGTGTTGGGACCAGATTTGCGAAAGAGTGATTGATGTCAATCAAGTCAGTCTATATTTGAATTGAGCCAAATGTATTGTGAAATGGTCCCCTAGGCCTCTGACGTGTCCAAGGTGAAGAGCCCAGACCCGTCAGTCACAAGTCCCACTACTGGGACTCCCTCCGACAGAGGCGGAGAAGAAATAGAGGAGGGAAAAGATGTGGACACGGACATCAAAGATGAAATAGGAAGTGGTGCTAGCAGTCCCCGCCATGGTATGGATGGTTTTATTGTGTTTGTGAATAGAATGTAGTTCGGTCACTAAGCTTTTGTAATACAGTTACATTTCCTGTGCACATAATCATCGTTGTAATATTCGTATCTGAAATTTAGAACTGACATTCTAATCCTGAACTTTAACAGTTAGCAATGACACGGTACTGTACGTTAACTTGTAAAGACATGACTTTCCTGCTCGCAAAAACAGATCAAGGTTGCCTGACATGGGATGGCAGTGAGGGGGACCTTCATCCCAGCAGGGAAGGCAGAGAGGAGGATGAGGAAGATGAAGATGAGGAGGAGGAGTGGAGGGAAGGTGACGAAGAGCATGGCCTCACCCCGAGGAAGCGCATTAGGACTGAGGAAAGTTTGACAGTGGGGGACAAATCTCCTCCACCTCCTCCTCCCCCCTCCGGAGAGAGAGACTCACCCCAGCAGCCGCGGCCCAGCCCAACATCAGACACCCCCGTCTGTGCCAAAAACATCTCCCTCACCCCCACTGGAGAAAAGGTCATCCTTTGGACCAGGTGAGGAGGATGTGTTTAACAAAGTCTGCTCTAAAGTCAGCCCAAAACACAGGCTGCAGTGTGATGATAAACTTGTTTCTCTAAACAGGGAAGCAGACAGGGTGATTCTTACCACCTGTCAACAGCAAGGAGCCAATCAGAGCACCTTTCAGGCCATCTCTGCTGAGCTTGGCAACAAGACTGCCAGCGAGGTACACCTTCACTCATGAACAAAAAACACTTCCACATTGCATTGTTCTTATCCTTTGTTTTCACTAATTGTGCCTCCGGCCATCTTAATTTAGGTGTCCCGGAGGTTCAGGGACCTGATGCGTTTGTTCCACACCTCAGCTCGTCAGGTCAGCTCTGAGGACGAGGCCAGCAACACCGAACACCACTCCGAAGAGGAGCAAGATTAACTAGCACCGGAAAAAACAACAACAACCTTCTGAACCCATCCTCAGCACTGCTGAACTTGAACTTGAGAGGAGCAGTGCAGTAGGACTGTCCTCATAACACCTTTGCTAATGGTGTTATGAAGAGGGGGGTGGGGGGGCGGGTCTCCTGACTGGTTTACATAAAGATACTAGAAACTGTTTATTTAAAGCAGTATTAGGCAAAGCAAAGCCCCACCATCTTCACCTCATCAAGCCAATCTCTTATCAACATTTCACATAAAAAAAAAAATGTTTGCTCTACCCTCCCCTTTGATATAAAAAAGCTGCCTTGTCACAAAATAGCATTTGGAGTGCATGGGGAGAGGTTAAAGGCAATCCTTGCGGTCTTATGAGACATATCTCGCTTAAAGCAACACGGTATCTTTTGCTTCTGGCAATGGTACGATGGTACAATAGTCAGTATATTGTGAATGGGGTGCACAGATGTATGTCTTTTGAAATTGCCTGTTTGAATGCTATTTGCTTTGCCCCTTCATGCCAGTTTTGTTGGTCTTATCTTGCTTACTCTACACACAACCAGTTATATGCCGTAAACTATTTTACCCTATCACTCCACATCTATCAGAACCACAGAGTGCACCAAATGAATGGAGTTACTTAGTTCAGACCATTGGACACGAGCCTTTTGCACCCATATTCATTGATGAGACTTTGAAGTGTTCACATTTGTGGGTCACATTGGTGCTTCAGTGTGAAACACCAGCCAAGTTGTCTAAAGCAAAACCAACTTTTTCTTTGCTTCTTTTGTACTGATGTAAATATATAAATAATGGCTGGATTAGGTCTGGCAATGTACAGTATTTTTAATATGGTGATTTTTGTATTTTTAATTATTTGTGCTAGTTAATGTGTTTAATTTGCACAAGTTCAAAATGGACATGAGTGGACTTGTTTAAATAAAAAGCTGGTGTATTTGTATTAATCGGACCATATATCAACAAAATACTTCATTATCAATTAAGTTTCCCGAGTTCCTCATACCGCGAAGATAATCATCTAAAACTGAATTGGTTGCAGTTGCCAAAGATGGAGAGGAGCACCCAGAAAAAAATGCAGGCAGCAGGTGTTGGCCAATCAGAGTGGCCAACGGTAGGTTATCTGTTGGTGCCCCTCGCTCGTCAGAGGAAAGCCCACACGGTGAACCGTCAAGTCCAGTGGCACAATACAAAGCCACGAGGGATCAAATTATCAACTTCTGGAATCATTAACGGTTCCTTTCTCGGTATGTCGCCGTCCAGCTTGTACAAAGCCCTTCTTTTTTTCTTTGCCATTTCCCTGCAGCAAGACTTTGCAAAGACCAGCGATGTACTCGAGCTAGGAGACGCCGACTTTGATTACATTGCGGCCGAGCATGATACCATGTTGGTAGAGTTTTTCGCCCCTTGGTAAGACACATACGTATGTATTTGCAGTAGCTGCTATAATATGTGTTACTGTTTGTAGTGTTCTGCATGGATATCATCTTCCATAAAGGCCCTCGCCTACTTTATATATTTTGTGTTAGCAAAGTGGCTAGTTGAGTGAATGCTAGTCGTGACTAAATGTAGCGTTGCAGCTCCTCGAGCTTACATAAGGGCACAATTATATTTATTAACGGAGAATCGTGATGAGGAAAAATTATCTTCCGGTTAAGGTATATTTTGTCAGCGGATGATATTCATGGGGGTGCTTCAGGAAAGACCGTCATTTGAGAAGTGTTACCTTGTATCATCCTAACACTTTCGCTAGTTCTGTAGCACATTGGACAGTCCACGAAGGTGGCATCTCTGCTTTCAAGGCTTAACGTTACTTCACCAAACACCATTTTAACGTTGCTCATCTCACACTACCAATCAATGCAATGGTTTAAAAGGACTTTTGTTAATATATCAGAGTGCCTCGGATCTCTTCTCTCCTTTTTTGACATGCATTCCTTTTGATCCTGATGAGCACCTGATTCTGGAATTCTACCCCGTCACCCACTGAAGCAATCACTTTTTCTCTCTCCACAATGCAATGGTTTACTTCCTATTTTACCTTACTAATTAATGGCACAAATATGCATTTCAGGCTGCAATAGGCTTTAACCGCACTTTGAGTGATGGGTGGATGGATATGTTCATCCCGAGGGAATTTTAGGCATCCAATATCTTATGACCCATATAGCAAGAAACACTCAGTTGTGAGATGATGATTGTCTATCCACCAGATTTCTGATGCAGTGAGATGTTAAGGTAGTATGTGCCATGGATGTCGCCCAAAAAGTGAAGAGTTACTCAGAATACTCTGAATGTCTCTGAATACAGAATGTCTGATATCAAATACAAAAAGGCAATCCGCAATAGAAAGTATACCGATAAACTAAAAGGGGTGGGGGATTAGGACAAAGCAAACATAGTGAAACAGCCCTTTAAAATGTGACATTGTATGGGTCTTCCCTGTCTTTATACATTTCCTTTTGACTTTCCTTTCATGATGTCTCAGGTGTGGTCATTGTCAGAGGCTTGCCCCAGAATATGAAACCGCAGCGACACAGTTGAAAGCCAAAGTGCCCTTGGCAAAAGTGAGTATGTACAGTACCTATGACACAGAATCGTTCACTGCAAGTTGGTTGTACAACCCCAAAGCAGAAAAGGTTGGGACGTGGTGTAAAATGCAAATAAAAACAATGTAATAAAATCTGCAAATCTTGTAAACTCCTATTTAGTTGCAAAAAAGACACTAATGTTGAAAATTACAAATTTGACTATTTTATGGAAAATATATGTTAATTTGAATTTGATACCAGCAACGTGTTTCAAAAAAAGTACCTAAAAGTGAAGAGTTACCAGTGCAAGAACAGAATACTCTGTCTGATATCAAATACAAAAAGGCAATCAGCAACTTTTTCTGATTTGGGGTTGTACTTGCATTAATATTGCAACATTACTGTTGTACTGTACTTGCATCTGTATCAACATTGTTGTCATCATAATTACCTTTAATGTACTGTTTTACATAACATTTGCATTCTTATGCATTCTTTATTTTGACGAACATTGCTCTTGTATTGGGTGTGCTGGTGCTCAATATTGTGGTTCATTTGAGCTCTTCAAATTGTACAAATGTTGCTCCTTCAGGTTGATTGCACGGTGAATTCTGAAACTTGTGGACGGTTTGGAGTCAACGGGTATCCCACTCTTAAAATATTTCGGAATGGAGAAGAGTCCTCTGCGTATGATGGTCCACGTACTGCAGGTACCTCATTTTAAATGCAGAAGACACATTTACTACAGGAATTTCCTACAGGATAATAAATAAAGTATATGACTTAAACGTAGATATGATAGATCAATAGATTGATCTTTCTACTCACAGATGGCATTGTAAGCTACATGAGCAAACAGGCTGGGCCTAGCTCCACACCATTACTAAGCGATGAAGACTTGGATGCTTTCATCAACAACTTTGATGCCAGTGTTGTGGGTGAGTTTGTCTTTGAACCCATCGTTAGATCATCTTTCAGCATTCTTCTCTTGGCAAAGCTGGCTGGAGATGGACCGTAAAAGGCAGTGGAGCTGTTTTGTTACACACTATCGGTTGAAACCTTCTGAAAAGCAAGTGTGCGTGCTGAATTCAGTGAATTGTGAACTGTTTTGATCTGAACAGATGTGTTGGAACTCTGTTTTTTTTTCCATGCTGTCTTCCAGGCTTTTTCTCAAGGCCTGAGAGCACGCAGCTTGCGGAGTTCCAAAAGGTGTCCGGTGCCTTGAGGGACAGCTATCGCTTCTCCCACACCACAGATCTGGGCCTTGGGCACCAGCATGGTGTGGAAACAGAGTAGGTCAGGGAATGTGGTGGTATGGTGGATTATATGTAGTCCTCTATAATGATTGCACCATTGACTTGCAGACTAATTTGCTGTATAATAGCGGTCATCGTCATGCTCATTTTTATTCTTTTCTATGAGTCATTCTCCTTCCCTTAAAGGAACTCACCAACATTTTGGAAAATTAGCTTATTTACCATCTGTGTTCCTATTAAGACTCATTTCGTTCAGATTGAACTTTAAAAACATCTACTTTGATACTACTGTATGTAGTGTTAGGCAGTAATGACTTCACATATTTTTATTCCTACAGGTCGGTGTTGCTCTTCAGACCACCAAGACTTAACAGTAAATTTGAAGACCGTGTAGTGAAATTCACTGGTTCTATTTCAATATCGGTACTTCGCTCCTTCATCAGAGATAATGTGTAAGTTGATGTCTGATCGCTTTGTACAAACTGTTACTTTCACTGTCCATGTCCTCTCTTTTGATTACATCACAATGATCACTTCAATTGTAGTGATCACGTTGAATACCTTTGTGTTAATGATGATTCTCTCCTTTTAAGGTTTGGCCTGTGTCCTCATTTGACTGCAGAAAACAGAGATAATTTAAGAGGAAGGGACTTGCTTGTCGCATACTATGATGTAGATTACCTGAGAAATCCTAAGGGTACAAACTACTGGAGGAACAGGCAAGTAATCCCCCCCCCCCCACACACACACACACACACACACACACACACACACAAGCAATGCATGGAAAGCAATGCTTTGAAGGATTCCCTCAGTCTTGATCATGAACATAGAAAAACATGTGGTGTGCTTAGAGGTACTATCTTCTCTTCAGAGTCATGAAAGTGGCTGTTCAGTTTCAGTCAGAGGGGCTGAGCTTTGCCGTGGCAGACAGGCAGGAGTTTCAGGACGAATTGGAGGAGGAGTTTGGTTTTGGGGCCTCGGATGGGGGGGAGCTGCCCCTTGTAGCCATCAGGACACGAGAAGGCCACAAGTATACCATGCAGGAAGAGTTCTCGTAAGTTCTCAGTACGGTGAAGGCCTCTGTGTCTCAATCCATTGTTTTTAAATGAGAATTTGGGTGATTTTCACAGATCTGTTTCTCAAGGTTACTGTGTGTTTTTTTTTTTTTTTTTTTTTTTTTTTTTTTTTTTTTTTTTTTTTACAATAAGCTACAGTGCTACATGGGGGGGGGGGGGGGGACACAGTGACCTTGAGAAACAGAGCTCTGTGTGTGAAATTCTTCTTTAAGTCCATCTTTTCAGCAGAGGCTGGCATCAATTTTTTCTCAAATTAGTCACGTTCTGCAGATGCAATATTACCGTAGTGCTGCATTATGATTTTATCAACTCCCTGCAGGCGAGATGGTACATCCCTTCAGCACTTTTTGGAGGATTTCTTTGCTGGTCGAGTGAAGAGACATATTAAGTCTGAACCTGTTCCTCAGTCCAATGATGGCCCGGTCAAGGTGTGCATTGGTCCTTATATGTGTACTATATTTCATCACTAGTTTCTCTATTTGCAGTATAACGTATTTCATGGCTTGGCAATACTCATCAGTATTGACCTTATGGTCATGGTTGGATAATTGTTCTTTCATTTAATGATTGCAAGGGATGTTAATTCCTTCTGTAACAATGGAAATCGTTGCAGTACTTGCACTACTATACTATACTAGTTCATCACAGCAAAATATAGCAATATTACAAAATGCTGTTTTTCCCTGCCAAAATGTGCTTTTATTCAGATGTACCAATGTATGTTTCCTTTGAGGATAAAATTGCATTGCATTGTTTTCATTGCTACAGTAGGGCATTAAACCTATATCTATCTTTCAGATGGGTATTTTTTACATGAGGGGGATTTACATGTTTAGACATGTAATGTTGAATTCTCTGACTGTTATCGCTTATCTTAACAGGTTGTGGTTGCAGAGACATTTGACGACATTGTAAATGATAATGAAAAAGATGTGCTGATTGAGTTTTATGCTCCATGGTGTGGTCACTGCAAAAACCTGGATCCTAAATATACTGAACTTGGGCAGAAGGTAAGATCAGACCTTTAAGGGAATATCGTAGCGCTATTCAATATTCATTTTCACCTGTTGGTCATAAGGCGTTTGAGTTGTCCATCAGATTTGTGTGTGTTAAAGAAATTATGCGGAGTAAAATGCACTTTAGATCGATTTACGGATGATTGGGAGTACATACGTTGAGTTGACATCCAAATCATGTCATTCGGATGTGTTTTGAGAAAGTTCGATGTTACCGTTTTTAGTCAAAGCTCGTTAGCGTGGAAGTGAGAAGGGCATATAGGGCATATTATTTCGCCGCTACAAAACGCTATTTTTATACCTCTTCTACAGTTCCAAACAACATTGCACTTACGTGGTAGTGAGTAGAGAGTCCCTAAAGCCAAACCGAAGTATCCCGAGGTCTTTATGTGGTCGGATAGAGTCCAGAATGAATTTCATCAAGCAAGTACCTTTCCGGAAATGTTCTTCCGGAAACGTCGCCGTTTTAAAAAAAAAAAAAAAAAAAAAAGAATAGTCCAGTATTTCTTTTGAAATGAAGTTGTATGTTTGTTTGTTTTTTTTTTAAACGGCGACGAAATTGTGAATTTCCAGAGCACACTTGGCAATCGACTCCTACGGACTTTCCCCTAAAGATGGCTGCAAAGATGGCAATGTTTGGAACTGTAGAAGAGGTATAAAAATAGCGTTTTGTAGCGGCGAAATAATATGCCCTTCTCACTTCCACGCTAACGAGCTTTGACTAAAAACGGTAACATCGAACTTTCTCAAAACACATCCGAATGACATGATTTGGATGTGAACTCCCAATCATCCGTAAATCGATCTAAAGTGCATTTTACTCTGGATAATTCCTTTAATTCTGTGTGTGGTGTTTTGTTTCTGTAATTTGAATACTGTGACCTCTCATTTCAATGAAATTTAATTTCTTGTTGTTTTCTGCTGCTCCAGCTCTCCAATGACCCAAATATTGTAATCGCCAAGATGGATGCCACTGCAAATGATATTCCACCTCCATATGATGTTCAGGGGTAAGATTTTCCAAACCCAGTATCCGCATCCCTATGCCCAGGTCAGAGATCTTTAAATACCTGGACACACAGAGATTGACCACCACCTGTCCATCAGACCCTGTATACCTATCACTTATTGAATCAGTCCTCACTTTTAACACCACATCGTGGTACAAATTACTATGAGAGAAACAAGAAAAAAACCTGACAAGAATCAAGTATGCAACCAAAACAATTAGCACCTCAGACCTTTACAGTCAAGTAGTGGAAAGACACTCAAAAAGACTCAATCACAAAGGAATCCTCAGATTTGCTCCACAACTCCTTTTAGCCTAGTTTTGTTTTCTTCTGTGTGGTCTCATTTCCATTTTCCTCTGGACACTAGATTCCCTTCAATATACTTTGCAGCTGCAGGCCAGAAAGATCAACCTTTGCGATATGAGGTAAGTTGTAATCTGTTCACCAAACTGCATACATTTTACACACACACAATTACATTTCCTAATAACTTTTTTTTCCTTTAACATAGGGAGGCCGTGAGGTAAATGATTTCATCAGCTACCTTGAAAAGGAGGCTACCAATTCCCTTGTGTTAGACAATGCAAGGGAGGATTTGTGAAACAGAACAGGATAAAACGAACTTGTGGAAAACAAACCTTGGTATATTTGGAATTCTTGTGGACTTTTATTGAATGCAACAAATACACCGTTCAGCGATGTGAAAAGTCAAGTCTCTGCACTGAGAAGCACTGAAACAATAGCAATACTGAGGATAAGAGAAATGTAGACATTGTAAGAAAGCCCTTTAAATCTTTTTTACAGTACACAAGAACCCAAAGTGACAGATTAAATACTACTGAAGTTAAAATGCAATTGCTGTTGATCTGAATTGTGTATTTTACACCATGCATCATCTCCTTTTTTGTCTGCTTTTCATTCCTCGAGGCCTTCACATTTCATTAGATCAGAGAGATCCTCCTGCTCATTACATGAATGTCATGGCTGAGTTGACACTTCATTTATTGTAAAAGGAATGGAAGGCATTTATTGTAACTGGAGTTACTGATGTTCAAATGCAGAAAAATGTCTGAAGAGGCTAGAGCTCTGTGTCCATAGAAAATAAAAAATAATTTTGGCCACTGTCACTTAATTGTTTTTTTTTTTTTTTCATTTTTATTGTATGGAATGTTGTTAAAAGCGGGGCTGTCCCTTTTCTCCATTTCAATCAATGGGTTTATAATCATAGATATTAGAAACCTAGATACCGCATAGGCCTTTATCACGGTAGCCGAAGCAGGAAGCGAACAGCCCTGTTCCTGTGTGAGCACAGGTGTTTCTAATTAAGTGTCAGATTCGGCCACAGCTACTTCAACCAGAGGCCTCGTTAATGTCTTTAGGAACACCTGTGGTTTGCCTGCCAACAGGAAAGTGAACCGCCCTACCTCAGCCCCGTGGGCTGCCGTGACAAAGGCCTATTGGGCTCCAGAACGTAGGCTACGTCAATTGCGCCGCCATCTTGGTGGGTGCAACAATTGAGCCGTAAATCACTGGATGCCAATAGAGGAACAGGTGTCGGGCTCCATTTGGACAAATGGTCTTCATACCACACCACGTTGATGTAGTAATCAGTCTGTGGCACTGCTGGGGTGTTGTGGAAGCCCAGGTTGCTTTGATAGTGGCCTTCAACTCATCTGTATAGTTAGGTCTAGTGTGTCTCTTTACAATACCCCATATAGATTCTTTGTGGGGGTTCTGCTCAGGCGAGTTGGCTGGTCAATGAAGCACAGCACAGTAATGCCATGGTCACCAAACCGTTTATGCTGGAGCTAAAAGTGGTATTGTGGGGGGGGGGGATCCCTTTAATATACTATAGATCCATTACAAAGTCAATGAACTCCATGACATTCAAATTTTGAGATGCACCTGTATAAATTAACATTTTAATAACATACTTCTACTGACAAGTAGCATTTTACAAAAATGACGGGTGTTCCTCACCACCTCACCGCAGCCAAGACTCCTGCCGAAACATCAGTGGTATTCATCTGTGCAGTGAGGTATGTCATCAAATTGGGCAAGCAGACAAAAACAAACATTACAGAAACAAGTCAAATTACAGAAACAAGTCAAGAGAAGTCTGCCTGCAAATTTGCATTCAAGCTTTAGGCTAAATATCTCCCTTCATAGAGGAGGAGGATGAGTGACAGCCCTGTAGCTTTTTATTTATTTATTTGATAGGGACCATGCATATTAATGAACATTGTGTAAAAAACACCATGTAAATATGCCAGTGGTTCCTGGGACTTCCTTTGGTGGTGAGATCAGTGTGATGCTGCTGGCTCAGGCAGAAGGTGCATCAGAATCTGTGGGCAGTAAAACAGTCATAACTATTATGATAACATGGTCTCTTGTGTGGAAGGAAATAAGACAAGAGGAACGATACTGTCTTGTTAAAAAGAATATCAGCAGACCTGGTCATCCACACCTGTAAAGAACCAACTTTGTGAAGCAAAAGTGCACAGTAAGCCAGACCTAGTATGATAACATTGTCTCTTGTGTAGAAGGAAATAAGACAAGAGGATCGTTATACTGTCTTGTTAAAAAGAATATCAACAGACCTGGTCATGCACACCTGTAAAGAATCAACTTTGTGAAGCAAAAGTGCATAGTGCCAGACCTGTGTAAATGGTCATGGTATTATTTACGCCCAGTCTTAGACAAATGTATGCTCACATTAAACGTCCTAGCTGACAGGAGCTTGCCGCAACTAAACACATGATTTTGTTCAGACTTTATGACCGTAACCCGCGCCACTGTGCAGCCTACCATTTGTAAAGCTCCGGCGAGAAAAGCAGGACCCAATGGCATAAATGTTCCGTCTACATTTCTATACAACAACGACGTTTTAGCAACTACTCTAAAATGCAGGATGTTTTACTCTTGCTACAAACATCATCCTTAAACTATGTAACATTAACATTTAAGCAATAAGTTGGTCTGCTGCGTGTCGTCTGAGCAACGCTGGTTTTAATTATTCCAAATCGCAAAAGCCGCCTAGTGAGACCAGCTTGTACGACACACCAGAGAATGTCTGAACATTTGCTAGCAACATGGCCAGAGACGGCTGCTAAAGCTAGGTTACCTATAAAAGATAACATATGACAAGGTTTCGCGCTTAGCATACATACGAAAGAATCAACTAAACGCAATTATTGTAAACTACACCCTGCAACTTTTTCACGAACTTTTCTTCCACATATTGAGGGGGGGTGCACCGTTCCTGGAGGTACTGCAATACCAGGTCGATGCGTGGAGTGGACGGAGCAAGCCCCTATTCCATCTCCCTGTTCCAAAAATCAATTTAATATATAGTCCCCGGATAGGGGACGTATCAGATATTAAACTGATAAGAACAGATACTACACTTGATCTTAGCCAAAAGGCCGAGAAGCGATACCGAAACGATCGCCTAGTGAGGCACTGCATTCTCAGTCCTAATCTACACGTTTGCGGTGTTCATAGTAACGGATACATATTTTTTTACCGGGACGCCTGCATATTTGCGCTTTCCCATGTCATACCTATTACAAGTATAAAATTCACTTTATCAATTAACATGTCGGGATTTTCAGCAGACGTTTTGAATAACGTTAGTTGAGGCACTCAACCAATCACAAACGAGTATATGGAAAAAGGAATATGAAGACTATTTAATGGGAAGTTTACGGATAGAGTATATTAATTAAAGCCTCTAAAAACACTCATACGTTGCAACAAATGACTGTGGTTCCAAGTTTAACGTTTAATCGTAGTATAAAAATGGGTATTTCCACCTAGTGGATGATCTTGGTACAAATTGGGATTTTTCCACCTAGTGGATAAAAGTGGCAATGTAACAGTATTGGTCAGATTTCAGACTGTCACACCGCATTTCAAGAACTAATGTTGAACATATATCATATACCAAAATTCGAATTAAATTAAATAAATGCTCTAGCTTAATAAATTCACCATTGAATAAGTACGATAAGACAGGATTCCTGAATCCGCCTTGTTTACCTAAAACCATTGACACCCAATACTAAAAGTTTAGAAAGTTTGGATTCTTACTAGGCCTACATGACAAAATACATAGGCCTAGGATAAGGTGCTGTATATCCTTACAGAAACAAGCATTGCAATATTAGTAAATTAACCACAGTAAACTATGCATTTCTGTGTAGACAGGGCAAAACCCAGAACGATCTGATTAAGGTCACTACCAAACTTCTCAATTGATTCTATAGTACTTTTTCGCGTAGAATCCATTTCTGCTTGGGACATTTTTATATCACGCATAGTTAATGAGAATTTGCATATTTGAATACATTAGAGAATATAAATGCATAATAAAGAAATGTATTGACAATATGGTTGTAAGTAGGTAAGTTAATGACTTTAGGCTCAAATAATATTCAAATTGTATCAAATATAACAAATGATTATACAAAAATGTTTTTAGATGGGATATTGCAGTTACAATATGCAAATTAAAAAATGGTTTACCTTTTTCGTTCATGTACAACTTTACCTTTACAAGAACATCATGGCAATTATGAATGTTTTTACTTAATTAGTGTAAATATACACTGTGCATTATTTTGTGAGAGCTAATTTGCATATGGGTATCATTTTATTGACTAATTTGCATGCGAGGATGGGTCTGAAGAAATATTCTTATTCTTTTGAGGCTGTATTGTAACTGATCTTCCCCTCCAGTTGTCCACTGAATTTAGTAAAAATAAATAACATATATAAATAGTATAAAGTAATAGTAGGCCTAAAATAAAAAAGAAAACATTTTAATATTCAATGTGAAACGCTAATCAACATTAATTCACACACAAAATGTACCTTTCAACCAGTATTACCATCATATATCCACCACAACAATGTAATTTCACAATATGAAGTATGTATGAGAGAATGTTTAGGTAGTTGCCATAGAAATGAACAGTGGAGCACATGTCTGATATGGAGGAAAATTAAGAAGGGAAATCAAGGTAAATAATGCTTATGCAGACAATATTGTTAAGGTATTTCATTTACAACATGCTTTACCTTCAAGAAACTATTTCAGAAGATATTTCAGAAGTTTATTTGAGTTCATATTCAGTTCAGTTTAATTGACATGCATAATTTGCTAGTTATCAAATCAAGACTGGTACTGTATGTACAGCTAACCTAACGTTTGCATAGTAGGAGGCAATGGTTTATATGTCAAAGAAATCAATATGACAATGTAAAGGTTTTTGGTCATATTTTCAACATTAATATATTAATTATAAAATACTTTTTTGTAGATAATTGTTGATTGGCAATGGCAGTCCAGCCATTTTTAGCCACTCACTCCACAGAAGACAGCAGGTGCTTGCTTTGTTCAAAAGTCATAGGTGAGAGAGATAAGAAGCAAAGTATCGGTGCATCTGGTTTGCGCACAATAGAAGACAAAGCATCTCTGTGGGCTAGTGATGTAGTACTCGAGTCCGGTCTCGGACTCGAGACCAATTTCTGCTTTCTCGGTCTCGTCTCGGACTCGTTCCTTCAAAGACTCGGTCTTGACTCGGTCTCGGACCACAGTGGGAGGAGAAGGACTCGTAATTTCAGACCGAGTCCTCGAGACCAACGCATTTTTTATGTTCATATAAAAAAACAGACAACACATAACAACAATAATAATAAAATGCAATGTTGGACCGGCATTATTTGAATATGACATCCCATGGTGCAATGCAAAGATACTGCCGTCAGAGCCGTTTATTTATCTCTATGGCTCTGCTGCCGGTGAGTGTCTGTAGGTCAGCATAGTCCATATTAAGACGTTAAGACTGCTCCTCTAAACAATTCCCAATCTAGCTTAGTCTGTAGGCCTAACTGTTGATTATTAACTGGGGTGATATTAAATTATGAATATAAAAATAACTGAAATTCTTTTATGGTCTTGGTCTCGACTCGGTCTCGACTCCTAAAGGACTCGGTCTCGACTCGGACTTGCTTCCTCAAAGACTCGGTCTTGACTCGGACTCGACTGTATTTGAAAACCAACAGACTCGGTCTCGACTCGGTCTCGACCCTTCAAAGACTCGGTCTTGACTCGGACTCGGCATAGGCGGTCTCGTCCCCATCACTACTGTGGGCCAAGGTGCAATACATGCTGGTGATGAGCCTTATGAATAATTTACTAATGTAAAAGACAGACTCGCGAGCACAACCACACAAAGTGTTCATGCTCATTCAACATGCAGGTTGATGTTCAGGACGCATTTAGAGAGGAAGCAAAAACCCAGACAGCATTTACATCTGTGCCAGATCCGTTTTTGAATCAGCAGATTCGCGCAGCAGTCGCACTCACTATGCAGATCTGCACCAACTTTGCGCCAGACTTGTCTATAGCTTCTGACAACCTGAAACGTGCCAGACAAGCTGAGTAGTAGCTACGGTTAGCTTGTAGTCTAGGTTCTTTTAAACATGCATCCACAACTATGGGAACATGAGCTTTAAGGCTAAATTGGTGAGCTTTGCTTATTATTCACCAAAATCGCTTAATATCGTGTCCATTGTGTGTTAGCTGCAAATTCGTAGCCATTAGCGCTAACGTTACCCACTTTGTCTGTAGCTAGCCTTGCTGCTAGTAGCACTGCAGGTATTGCATAGACGGCCAGCGTTTTTTAAGCCTGTTTAAAATGGATTTAGAGTGGAAAAACTTGGCTGTAAACACTAGGCTTTTTAATCGAAGATCCACAAGAATTGTCGCTGTCCTCCAGTTTGGGATGCAATGCGTTGTTGGCATACTATACTGTTATAAAATAAATAATCTTTGGATGTTGAATCTAATATTTACTCTGTTTCTTTGCTTTGTGTGCTTTTTGTACGTCTCACAGAAGCAGTGAGGAAGAAGCGCAGGTTGATGCCTAACTTTAACGTTAACCAATTGGGCTAGTTTTTGCCCTGGTCCTCTGACATCCATTCGTGAACGGCGCTGCTATTCACCGTCTGCTCGAAAATATTTCTCAGGACAGCTACTAGCCTCTGCGAGAGATCTGCCGCTGCCGCAACCAAGGAACTGCTGCTGACCTGCGAGCTGCCATGATAGCAGCCTGCCCTGCAGTCTGGATTGAGTAGCCTAGCTAACGTCTAAGAACTCTCACGAAAAAACAAACTGTCGCTGTCAAAGTCCACCGACCTGCTGATCTGCAGGATCGCCCAACTGTTCTGTGCTTTCAGTGCTCCCCAGACTGCTAGTAATCTTCCTCCGACACAGCTGAGCGCCGTCGTCATCATCGGGACATCAGCCGGTTAGATGCAACGGACTATGTTAACATGACATTTTCTTTCAGTGCGTTTAGCGGAGTTTGTTTATCAACATAAGCCTTATATTTCACATATTGGTTTGTGTTATGTTGTAGGCCTAGGCCTAAGCTTAGGCTAGCGGACACAGTGTTCTCTTTTGCCTTTTTAAAATAAAAAAATATTTTGAAAATTACAAATTGTGTGGGTCTTAATTCTCTGATAGTTTAAATATGAAATCACAGACCAGGGCCAGATGAGCCCCAGATGTAGAATACGAGTCTGGACCAGATCCGCACCAAATGCCATGGCAATATTAACTGTACTGGGCCAGATCTGTCTCTGATCCGTAATTCCAACCTGTTCCGGTATTGGCCCGTTGGAAGAAATGACCCCGGGGCAGGTCCGTTTAGAGGATCTGCGCCAAATGCTAATGAAGATCTGGACCAAATCTGGCCCAAATATATTTTGCTGTCTGGGAAGAGTGTGGTGTGAAAGAAGACACTGCTGTCACAGGTGTGGATACACCTGAAGAAGTAAAAGATGATGACAAACAACATAAAAAGAAGAGTCTCTGAACGAGTTGTGAGGAAACCAAATTTCATGTGTTTCATCTGCAACAACAGGACAAATACAGATAGAAATCCATATGCAGATGGTGGCCTAGGCTGATGCTCTGAAGACAGGTCTTTCAAAAAGCTACATAATCAAATGTCTCTACGAAATGTACCTGGTGACAAATTTGAAGTGGCAGCACAGAGACTAAGTCTTCTTTTGAGTGGACAATAATTTGATGTGTTTGCTGTGGATGTATACTACCATAGAAGATGCTGTCATTTGCCTTCCCTTACAGCCACTCAGAGACTACACTGGACAAAGAAGAAATGGAAAAATTGAAATATAATGTTACTGAGGACTTTCTGAAATTGATCGAAAGAAAAAAGTGATGAAGGATAAGGAAGCTTATCTGATGAAAGATTTGCTGGAGGATAGTGCTGGGCGGTATACCGGTTCACGGCGTATATTTTTGTTACAATATGAATTTTTAATATATCGTCATACCGATGTATTTGATTACACAACGTTTGGAACACTGCGCCACGCGACTTCAGACAGGACTTTTTTCACACGCACGGTGCGACTTAGAGGCGTAGTGAGGGTAAACACAAAACACCATTAGTTTTTCCCCTGAAGTATGACCCTTAAGGCTTAATTTCTCCTTAGGTAAGGGGTTTATTTAAGGGTGTTACACAGAATACCTTAAAATGTTTCTTTAGTTAAGGAAAAACGTTAAGGGATACTGCTGCATTGAAAGGGATTTACCGTCACAAAAATTCTATTGAGATTGTTCAACAGCTGTAATTAGCTGGCTAGTAGGCGATGTCGTTAGTTTAATGTTCTTTCACCTCACCTTAAGAATATTCGCTGAAATTATTCAGGTAGCAAGTAAAGCATGTTATACCTGTAGACATGAACTGAACAATACTAGCTGGCTAGTTAGAAATGATCCTGACTGTCATCAGTGCACCAAAACAAACTTTTTCGTTAATGTTTTGCCTAGCGAACCGAACCTCGAAGCTCATGGCAGGCTAACAAGACATCCACATACCACTAACGTCATGTAAACCACACAATAACAATAAGGCATGTTTCTGATAGGCCTATTTGGCATATTAGCAGAGAAGTTTTATTTTCAATTGTATAATTTTCAAAAAAGTATAATTATTGCAAGTTGCACTACTTTTTGTAGGCTATTATACAAGATGTTTGTGAAATTTGCACAGTAAAAGTTCTGTATTTTGACTGCAATCGTCTTAGCATTCTGATTCCTCACTTCATTAGAATCATTTCCTTGGGCCATGCAAACCTGCATTACCACTAGTGTGGAGTTAGTCAATATCACTTGAATTTCCCCTTGGGGATCATGTATGCATGCATCATGACAGTAAAATAGACTAATAGTCAATCTACTACCGTGATATACATTTTTGGTCATACCGCCCAGCACTACGTTTTACAAACATGACCCATGTCCACATATCTGCTTTGGTCAATCTTCAGCAGGATCACCATTTATCAGCAGGATCTAGTTTGCTAAAGGCATACACAAGCAAAACAAATGTCAGTATCTGCGGCAACAACCACAACAGGTCTGTCTGACAATGATGCATGCCTAATGACTCTTGTATCTGCTTCGTGGTGGTTGCACGTCTCTAAAAGAAGTAAATCACCACATGTGATCAACCAAGCATTGTTGGTTTCTGTAAATACTAGAGCAGGGATGTCAAAGTCAAATATACATTAGAGGGCCAAAAAAACAAATTTGCTACAAGCCGAGGGCCGGACTGGTTCAATGTTTATTAAAACGTACTAATGTACTGTATTTTTTTAAATGATTAAATGATTAATGACTGACTGAAGTGCGGGCAAAGTTTGCACAGAAATGTACGATTTTTCCCATCCTCACCGACCTTGTCATAAAACCCTTTTCCCTCATGCAAGAATCATACACTGATAGAATATTTATATACTATTTAATTACATTTGAATGCCTGAATGTAAGGATTCAAGAAACACAATACCAGCTTTTGTGAATGGTAAATGGCGGATCAGATCATGCGTAAATCACTGATCTGGAGATCTTTAACTAAGACTAATTAATAGCTTTTGGCTGACTTTGATACTTACACTGTAATGCCAAACAGTGTTTTATATAGTCTGTGCTCTGTTTTTTATGGAAGTTGCATAAATCCATGTCGTTCTATTAAATGTCGTTTCATAATGAAATAGTCTTCCAATAGGTTGAAGCTTAGCTTTGCTACCAAAGTGCACACGCATGCATTGAATAAACGCTCATACCACGACTTAATTCTATGCCTCTATGTTTGATGACACCAAATTAACAAGTATTTCCTACTAATTGCAGAAATGTTTGTTTTCTTTTTCTGTCTGCGGCTCTTTGACCAATTGTGCAGCAAATTATCTGAGGATGGCCCGGGAATAATTTCACTCTGGAGACCATTGTCCACATTGCAGACCGCGGCCCATAGTTTGACAAATGGTGACCTGCATGCTGCCATATTAAGGCCTTTTTACGGTGTGTTTTAGCCGGGTTTTCGCGTGGAAGGCTCTGTAGAAATCTAGCACCCTATTCAACGAAGTTAAACTGACAGTGTGCTGTTCACAGACACCAGAATGAACGAGTTCACAGTAACGTTCATCAGGCAGTAGTAATACAGTACGTTCAGTTCACGTTCGCTCAAAATATGAACGAGTTCATGAACTTTCGTTCAATGAACGCGCTCAGGCACAACACTGGGGAGGGGGGTAGCTGAAAGTTGACATTTGCCCTGACTGAATACTGATGAATAATGAAGTCGAGGCCCACTTGCGGCGCCGCAGTGAGTTCGTGGGCTACCGTTGCATTGTGGGGAATAGAGTATTGGTGCGTGCAAAACAGCAGCCGGCGGCTGTGGCCTGCGGGCAGGTTCTAATACTAATCAAATATCATCCCGGGGGCCGTAGATAATTCATTCGGGCCTTGACTTTGACATGTCTGTACTAGAGGGATGTCAAGCCTTGATCTGACCGAGTCACTCTTGTAGTAATTTGCAAGGAAGTTAATAAATTCAGTCTTGTTTTCACGACTATGCAGAGAGGTAGTCCAGTCTTTGCTCTGTGGCATAGATTGACTCTTTTCTGTAATCAGAATCCTTCTTCCACCTTGGCCCCTTCTCTTTTGTGTCTTTGATACTGGATTCCCCATAGGTATCCATGACTATCACTATTTTTTCTGGATTCAACGTCTTTGGTGGCATGCAAAATCTAAATAAACTATCAGCATATTTCTCCCATGTCTCCTTTGGAGAAACAGACTGAACAGTAGCCATGCCATCAATTATCCACTCTGCCCTTATTGGAGCTATTTCACCCACTGCTTCAGTCTCTAATCATATGATTCCGAAGTACTGCTTTTGATCCTTGCCTCAGGTCGTTGGCACCGAACCCCAATTGCAACAAGTCTTTCACAACTTCATGTATGGTTTTGCCAGTCTTGAAATGTCTTGCTAGACCTGTTGAAAATGGATCAATGTACTTGAACATCTGATCAACCAGAGCCTGTACTGTTTTCTCATGTTTTTTAGCACCTTGAGTGATTTCTTTGTGCGTTGAAGTTGTCATTATGTTGAATTTATCATTCAGTGTTGCTCTTACTTTGGCCAGGAGATGACTGGTTTTGATGAAGGCATCTTCTGCTTTGAGTGATGTACTAAAGCCTCCTTGCATTGGACCACCCCTGACTTTAACCTCTCTGTTCACAGTAACCTCAGTTATGAAGTCCCCATGAACTGTGGAGAATGAATCTCCAGTAAGAGTCCCTCCAAACCCACTCTCTTTCAGTTCTTTCCATGCTGCAGGATTTGTCTGGTGCAAACGTGCAAGCATGACATGTTGGTATATAAGGTACCTTGCATAATTGACATGTCCAAAGGCGAATAGTTGAGGTAATAGTGCTCGTTCTGCTTGTAAGGGTCTCGCAATGTGATTCTCGTACTGAACTAATTAGTGCAAGCATTGCTGAAACATCTTTCATATTCAATCATTTCAGACTCTGTATCACTGCTGCTTGACATTAGCTCAACACATAATCTCTCAAATTCTAGGTTTGACACAAAGATATCAAGTTCCACTGGAGAGGGGTTACATCTCAGTTCTTCCAGTAAGTGTCTGAAAGCTTCACCAAACACTGATACATCTCCCATCTTCTTGATTCTGCATCTTAGCAGTGCCTCGAATGATTGCTTGTGCAGTCGAATTGCTCAGAAGTAGTGACTACCTTCTACAGCCTGTACACTTGATCCCTCTGCAATCGCTCCTGCATCTACCCACCAATCTCTGAAACCCAGCGCCCCATACTTTTTGTACATAATTTTGAGTTTAACCATGATGGTATGAAAGCCTCCAAGGAGATTCAGTACTTTGTCATACTTTCCCTCATTAAGCCACTGCAAGACTACCATCTTACAATATATGGCTTCATCTGAGTGTGAAAATATACACTGCAGTCCAAAGTCTTCTGCCATATCCATCATGAGATCCAGGTATCATTTGCAGACTGTCATTTGGTGGTAGCGGCACAACTTCCATGTATTCAACCAATGATTTGCTTGTCACTGGGGTTGTCACTGCCTTCATGAAGGTGGTCCAAGACCCAATAGGTGGCATATTGCTTTCTATATCTTGACTTACCACTTGGTCTCCAAGTGCACCAACAATGACATGCAACATCACGTTTCAGACACCAGTCCAGCAAGTCATGTTCTTTGGAATCTTTGTACTCTGGTACAGGAGGGGGGGGGATCCTTCTTTTTCTCTATTCTGTATGTTCCATAATCCAATTCCATTGATTCAGAATCCACAACTGCAAGGTTCTCTCTTTCTCTGTTGACATTCAAACACATTTCCATCTTCAGATTTCAATCTATTTTGAAACAAGGTCCAACAAGGTCCAAAATCCATTTGTGTGATGTGTTGTCTTCCATCTAAATTATCTATTGTGACGTGCACAGATCTAACTTTCACAAATCCAGGTGGAATCTTACGTCTGGACTGATTTGTCACTTGATTTGCCCAAGTGTTATTCAGCAGACGGACATCAGAATAGGACATTCCTTGACCACATTTGTTCAGAAGCGTAGTTATTTCTTTTGAGGCAGTCATTCAATGCACAGTTAGGCTCAAAGCAGTGCTTTTTTCACAGACCTCTGATGTGTAAGCAAAGACTCCCAATCACTGGCAACAGACCATACCTTTTGAGCCAAAGATGTACCACGAGTTAGCACATTAACCCCCAGTCTGCACAATGACCTTTGTTATTCTGTGCAGACTGGGGGTTAACAGTCCAAGCAATAGCATTATAAAAGGTATGTCATGGGTCCACTGGTGTTAAGCCTTGCAATCAGTTGCTCAGCAGTTATTGGCCACTCTTTACATGATTCTTTCTTCAACTTTCGCCTTATGTTTGCAAAAGCTTTTGTGAGGTCATCATCGCGAAGGCCAACACCTTTCAGAGTTGCAACAGCATACATGCAAGGATTCACTGATGTTGTATGGACAACCAAATGTTTCCCAGCTTTGTAAAATGAAATTCCTTCTCCAAATCGATCTTGTAATTTATTCTTCAAGTCATAAGAGTACTTAATACATGGCTCTTGCAACCCATTTTCAGTGCTCAAATGTCCTCCAGTATTGCGACCAAAAATGTATATCACGGTATTTTTCAAAATGGTTTCACGGTATATGACGGTATTTTTTTCACCATGCATAATCAGATGTTCACAGCATTTTCTACAGGTTGAGAAAGGAATTGCTGCAGCAGATTGACTATTGAATTTTCCGTTGGGGATCAATAAAGTGATGTTGACTAACTCCACAGTAGTGGTAATGCAGGTTTGCATGGCCCCAGGAAATGATTCTAATGAAGTGAGGAATCAGAATGCAAAGACAATTGCAGTCAAAATACAGAACTTTTACTGTGCAAATTTCACAAACATCTTGTATAAAACCCAATACAAAAAGTAGTGCAACTTGCAATAATTATACTTTTTTGAAAATTATACAATAAGAGAAAATAAAACCTCTCTGCTAATATGCCAAATAGGCCTATCAGAACTATGCCTTATTGTTATTGTGTGGTTTACATGACGTTAGTGGTATGTGGATGTCTTGTTAGCCTGCCTTGAGCTTCGGTTCGCTAGGCAAAACATTAACAAAAAAAGTTTGTTTTGGTGCACTGATGGCAGTCAGGATCATTTCTAACTAGCCAGCTAGTATTGTTCAGTTCATGTCTATAACATGCTTTACTTGCTACCTGGATAATTTTAGCAAATATTCTTAAGGTGAGATGAAAGAATATTAAACTTCACTGTTTTTGGTGGGTTTCTAACTAACGACATCGCCTACTAGCCAGCTAGTTACAGCTGTTGAACAATCTCAATAGAATTTTCTTGACGGTAAATTCCTTTCAATGCAGTATCCCTTAACGTTTTTCCTTAACTAAAGAAACATTTTAAGGTATTCTGTGCAACACCCTTAAATAAACCCCTTACCTAAAGAGAAATTAAGCCTTAAGAGTCATACTTCAGGGGAAAAACTAATGGTGTTTTGTGTTTACTCACAACGCCTCGCAGTCCCACCATGCGTGCGTGTGAAAAAAGTCCCGTCTGAAACACTGTCGCGCAGCCACTAGCAAAGAAGGACTCGGAGCAAAGTCCTCCAAGCAGCAAAAGCTAGATCTTTCTGCCTCACAACAAAAACCTATGACACAGGCTGAAGTCAACCGTAGGTCTGTCGATGTGCAATATCTTGAATTTCCCCTTGGGGATCAATAAAGTATCTAGCTATCTATCTATCTAATAAATATTGAAAGTTATGTAGCCTACAAACACCTGTCTGTTCTACTCATTTCAACTGGCTGCTCAAAAAATCCAAATTCTTTGACATATAGCAACTTTTTTTAACAGTAACGCAAATAGTTACTTTCCCTGGTAACGAGTTACTCTTATCATAGAGTAATTCAGTTACTAACTCAGTTACTTTTTGGAACAAGTAGTGAGTAACTATAACTAATTAATTTTTTGAAGTAACGTTCCCAACACTGACGTTAAGTGATACTACGATAGCAGTTATGTGATATATTTGTCAAACTAGGCTTTCAGCTCAGATCTGTGCGCGTTCTTGGTGTTGGGATGACGTTGGCCAATCGTGAAACGTGGAGACGCACAAGACTGCCATATTAAAAAAAACAATTACCGTATTTTCCGGACTATAAGTCGCACCGGAGTATAAGTCGCACCAGTCAAAAAACGTGTCATGAAGAAGAGAAAAACATAAATATATACATGTTGCACCTGAGTCGCAGGACCAGCCAAACTATGAAAAAAAGTGTGACTTATAGTCCGGAAAATACGGTACTTCCGCATTTATGAGCGATAGTGTAATCTACAC
Organism: Alosa sapidissima; assembly: GCF_018492685.1. Taxonomy (NCBI): domain Eukaryota; kingdom Metazoa; phylum Chordata; class Actinopteri; order Clupeiformes; family Clupeidae; genus Alosa; species Alosa sapidissima. Next base: position 20,875,850 of record NC_055966.1, on the reverse strand, counting down.
TGTGGTCATTTTTAGTGTCTAGCCTATAACAAATATATCGATTGTCATCAGATGTTGTATGGTATGCACATCCATAGTGGCATATTTGCAAGCACAACACTATTAAAGTGCATTTGAGATCCAAAATGTTTGTAGAGGCGGAGCTCCACCTGTAAGATATATGACAAAATCCTACACGTGAGAACTTCGTTTTTCAAGACAATTGATTGGTCAGTGGGCAGTAAATTATACGATTTGAGCTATAGCACATAACCTCCTCCCGACCAGGTTTAGTTGCGAGCATAAGATACCATGGTGATATGGCTACGCTAAAACAGATCCACTTTCGTGTCACAGCATACCCTGGCTTTGAGCGCAACATACCTCGCTAACCCACTAATCGAGATTCATAGTATACCCCACAGGACTGCATACAAGCACAACATTTGTTTGTTTGTTCTCAAGACACTACAAACACAGTGCAGATCATGTGGACAAATAATTGTCATGATTTTTTGTGTTTAAGCTCATATAAATAATACTTTTTTTTTTTTGCTTTCAAATTTTACAGAAATGTAGAACTGTCTTAAACTTCCACTTGAGTTGCCTTGTAGAGCTCTGATACAGGCCCAAAGTCAGACCAGTAGCTCAATCAGATGAACAAGAACACATCTTCTGCTGAAGACTGGACATTACACATTTTCACATGAGCTATTGAATCACTTGTTGTCAAGTTGTGCCTATAGTGCAAATGTCCTCAACTTGAAAACAGAAGGGCATCTATGGAGATTTAAGAATGCTGGATTCCACTCAATGACTTGACAATAAAAGGTGCTTTTGTTTTCCTCCTTTTTTCTTTGAATTCAGAGGCAGGCATATGCAATCACTTTAGCGGTTATCAGTCATTTCTACCAGGTGAAAAACCTTTAAAAAGACAGACAAAAATGGAGAACAAAAAATAAAGATGAGAAGATACATCCAATAGTAGACATTTAAATAGGCAAAGAATGCTCTTACAGAGAAATCAACATCAATATAAAAAGACAAGCAGCAATACTCAAGTCCACCAACATTGTAGAATTCCCCATTAACTAATGAAGCAAACATTTAAAAGGGGCAATTGTAGTTTAAAAATGCACAGGCCCATTAGCACCCTGCTACACAATACAGCCAGTTGAGCAAACACTGTTTAAATCGCAAAGCATGTAGCCTAATCACAATTAGTTCAATCTCTTACCGGCCGTCTCTCCAGCGTTTAGATGTCCTTGGTTGCACAGAACTTCGTGTACACACGCAGGTAGTTCTCCCGTGTTTGCTTTAGCATCTGCTATAGCGTTTGCTGTCGTCTCCACTACTCACTCACTATTAGTATTTAATTAGCCACCTGTGTCTTGGAGGTGCGTCGCTCATGTGAACGCAATGGAGATTGATTGATTGCTTGCTTCAGCTGCTAACCCGACTGAAAGTGTTTTTTCTTTTTTCCACGCAGCTTTCTTCCCATTAATCCCGAACTGTATTCTAAATCCAGTTTGACTTCACACTTGTACTTGCACTGTGTTTCACTGAACGACTGCCTACAGAATATCAAAAACAGAGATTCTGTTTCATTAATTTCCTTTCTACTAAACTCAAACAAAACAATGATTCAGTGATTACCGAAGTGATTACCGAAAAGCTTATTGTTGCAGCACACGCTCTACAAACGGAACGCTTCAGTCAAGTGCCTGGTGTAGCCTGCCTGTGATGCTCTTCGTTCCAGTGAATGAATTCATTCTTTCTTAATAACAATAAACATATACAAACTGTGACTTATGATATTCTTTTTAGTTTCTTAATTATATTGGTATTTATAGGCTATTTGATTTGACTAAAAACTGATCATTTTAAATGTTATTCTTATGCTATTGCAAGTACTTTGGAAAGAAAAAAATGTTGGGTAACATTCGGGTAAGCTTTGTTCCTTTCACATTTGAGTGCTACAAACATGTCTGGCCCATGCTGATCTGTGATTGTTACATTTTCTCTCTCTCTCTCTGTCCTCCTCTGTGTGCGCTGCAGGTGCGGCACATCTGCGATGTGTCCTGGTGGTACTCCATGTTGACCGAAGTGCTGTGCTGCGGAACCTTTACACCACGCTCCTCATGGCCTTGGTGCAACCGGGCAGCATCACCACCACCACGCTTGGTCACGGAGTGTTTGAGGGGGCCTCCTCCTCCCAGGGAGCTACCTTGTGAGCGGCTCCTGCATTTTTCCTGGCGGAGGCTAACAACATCCAGGATTACCGGAGCCAAATTCTCTCCACGTTTGGCACGGTCCTGAAAACGGACTTGACAAAAAAGGTTAGCTAACCAACGCACACGGCATGCTACTGTTCAGAGGACACGACACATTATGCCAAGCTAAACTGTTTTCTGTTTGCTTGTTTTTGTTTTAGGTGGTGAAGACTTGAAGGGCAAGGGCTCGGCCAAATGGTTCCAGAGGGAAATGGCCATTTCATAGCAAGTGAGTGACATTGCTGCCAATAGTGCATAGCTTCCACGGAGTATGAAGTTGCCTAAAACCAGACATTTATAAAGAAAACAAAGTACAAAATGACTAATTTTTACAAAATACCTTTATTTCTTCTTTTTGGCTTAGGCCAAAGTGTGAAGGGGCCCGCTCGCGCTGTCTGACAACATGCTTCAGCCTGGCCCTCCTCTCCTCCTCAGTAGCCTAATCTACATGAGTTTTCTTTCTTTCTTTCTCTGTGCCTGAAGTTCAGACATTTCTGAAGATTTCATAGGCCTAATGGACACTTCATAGTAGCCTAGACTATTAGAATAGGCCTAAATCTGAATAAGATAAGTCTGAATATTTATTGGTCCAAACCAGGTAATAAATAAACTTGCTTGAGACACACGCTAGCTATTTCAGACTAACATTATTATATAATAGGATAGACTAGGCTTTACAGCCTAGGCTACTTACAGATTGTGGCATTGTGCTAGTGTGTTTAACCAACCAATAAAGTTGTGTGAACAGTGTTCACATTAGGCTACATGTTAAACTGTACCCTGTAGACACAGACTAGCCTACTGATCAGGCCACTGAACGTTTCTTAAGACAGCATTACCATGTCAAACACTGCTTTTGTCTCTGAACTCGACAAAACGCACCAGCCCAGTTTAGGAGCATTTAATTCAACTATTTAGTTATTCACATTTCAAAGTCAAAGTCAGCTTTATTGTCAATTTCTTCACATGTTCCAGACATACAAGGAGATCGAAATTACGTTTCTCACTATCCCACGGTGAAGACAAGACATATTTTACCAATTTTGGTCCACAGACAAACATAACATTCAAGTAAACAAAAAAGTAAGTAAATAAGTAAATAAAAATAAGTAAATAAGAGGGCACATATAATAATGAAAAAAATAAGAGCAGCAAAATGTGGTTGAAATTGTGCATAGACAGTCAATAAAAATACTAGTGCAAATACAGGCCAATAAAAGGCTTGGGTAGTTCTGTTTGACCTAAGTAAGAAGAAAGTGGCCTAAGCAGCAGAAGTGTTGTGTTTTCAGGACAACAACACCAGTTGTAAAGTGTACAAGTGTGCAAGTGTGCAAGTGGAGTAGTGCAGGCGGCCATTTTGGGTCCAATGTCCAGGATGTTATGTAGCTGAGGGTGGAGGGGGGAGAGGAGGGAGAGAGTTCAGCATCCTTACGGCTTGGTGTATGAAGCTGTTGGTGAGTCTGGTAGTGCGGGAGCGCAGGCTTCTGTACCTCTTCCCAGAGGGCAGTAGATCAAACAGATTGTGAGCGGGGTGACTTGCATCACTCACAATTTTGGTCGCCTTGCGGGTGAGGTGGGTGGTGTAAATGTCCTTCAGGGAGGGGAGTGAAGCACCAATAATCCTTCCAGCTGTGTTAGCCAGCATTTGCCAAACTACACGTATTCTAGTGGCCTATGCTACATCAATCTCAACGTCTTTTTCTAACAGAAGTTGAAAGTTTCAACTAGCCCACCTGTGACATTAATAAGCATCTCCTCGCCGGGCTCAATTCCACTGACATTTCAGACGCATCTATCTGCAGCCACACAGACAGGGAGGCTATTCCAGCGCCTATTCCAGAAGTGTTCTGTTCGCGTTGCGTCTGCAGCAACAATTAGCTTCCACTGTTTAATAAATGCATAGGGGCTGCATTCACATATTCGTTGCTGGATCAGATCCGTTTTTAATGGGGCTCTGACAAGATGCGTTCGTGTCTGCGCGTGATTTGTAAACTCAGTAACCCCATACCCCCCCGCCTCCCCCCAAATATTTTCACATCGGATCTGCGCGAAAAGTCTCCAATTTTGGATTCAAAACGGCAAATTTCGCCGAAAGGTGAGGAGTTTTCATGCCTGAAAACTGAACTTGACTGTCTTACTTACAAGTTTGTTTCGTTGTAGGTGGTGAAGAAATTGTCTGGGGAGGGCAAGGGCTCAGACAAATGGTTCACCAGCATCGGTAACGAGTTCTCCCAGCTCACCTGAGAGTGTGTGGAGAAGCTGGGGCCCATGTGCCCTGGCGTCGTGGAGCGGTTCTGGCTTGCCAATCAACCCGTACCCCGAGATCCTCTACATCGACCGGGAATGCTGCAAGGCACAGGGTCCGACGGCCGTGGAGACTCTCTTCCAGCCTTGGGTGGACGACAGGATGGTGGTGAGGCTGGACGACAGGATGGTGGTGAGGCTGGATAGGTGGAACTCGCACCGCAGCTTGGACGCCGTGTTTGGGGGCGGAGGCCGGCACCACCGAGTCTACTCGGCGCCGCTCATTGACCGGGTGGGCATGGAGGGATTTATAGGACAGCATATTTTATTGTGCTTACAGAACATTACTGTTGTTGACTGTTTTTTATTTATTCATTTATTTATTTTTAGACAATCGAGATGCACAAGGATGCCACAGGATAGGCAACATTGCCTTCTTAAGACGACAAAGGAGGCCAAGGCATATAAACCGTCCCAAACCACAGATGACAGCGAGCTGAGGAACGAGAATAAGGCTTATAACAACAGTAATACCTTAGTCTTAGATGTTTTTTACACCTTATATTTCCACCACAGTCATGATGACCTACTGTTGTGCACTAGAGCTTCTGTGCTTGCATGTTATCAAAGGCCTAACAGTTTCTGTTTCCTTGTCCGTGTCCTTGATCGCCACGTCAGAGAGCCGCCAACCAGAGAGATGAGCCATCAATGACGAGTGGGTAAAGGATTACCTCCTAAAATATGTGCAGCTGTTCCCTCCAGTCTCCTGCCATCTTGAAATGTACGTAGACAAGGCCATTTACAGACAAGGCCGCTTCAGGTCTTTCACATTTCAAGAGATGTGGCAGTGGTTAAAGTCTGCACAAGCGCCTTCAAGCTGACCCTCAAGCTGGGAGTGACCGTGAGCGAAAGATGCACATTTTTCACAGAAAATGTCCAAAAACGGAAGTCAGACAGGCTAGCTGAGTCCGCACAACTGGGCAAGTTATAGCCTGTTTGGTCAAAACGTTAATATGAGAAGTATTCATTTCCCATGTTGACTAGTGTAAAGTTCAGCATAATGATTTTAATGTGAAGATGATTTTGCTATTGACCATTGTCTGTTGCCAATGTCATATCAGATATGGATCCACTGCTGCCAGTACTAGAGATCCTGGACACTAGTGTGCCAGCAGAGGGGCCACAATGCCTACTACGGGCCTCAAGAAAGAGGCCAGGGCTGTGCAGGGAAAAAGCCAGTGTGGGCAAGCTGTTGCGGGAGCCGAAGATGGCCTACAGGGAAGACGACGCTCTTCCAGCCTTGGGTGGACAATGGGATTGTGGTGAAGCTGGACATCTTCTACTGGCTCCATCGATTCGATGTGGCTCTGCGGACCGAGGCTCACTCTAAGTACGCTGCCTTCAAGTCGGCGCTGACCAGGGCGGTGCTAGCCTACAACTACAGGACCTGGAATTGCTCATCCAGGCCGTCAAGAGCCAGAGACCCGTCCGTCATGGAGGCTGTGTTGGACGAGGATGTGTTCTGATGCTACATCTCGCGAGAACAGCTGAAGCACCATGTCCGACGGGTCACCCTCGGAGTCGTTTCGTCTCATTCACCTGGTCGAGGAGCTGACGGGTCCGGCAGGGCTCGATGAGAGTGGCGTCAGCCTCTTCAAGTCCGACAAAACACACATACCCACGCACACACATGCTCAAAGGCAATTATGTGCATTGATGGCTGCTTACAGCTGCCATCAATGAGATGTGGGCCAGCCAGCAGCAACACCTGGAATGCATTCAGGACCCACCAGGCATTAATATGTATCAGGTGGCTCGCACCACCACCATCAATGGTGTCTGCGTGGGAGCAACAGCTTGGAGGGGTTCCACCGCTCGTGTGGGAGAAATTTTGGATTACTAAACAAATCTTATTACATAGACAGGGTTCCTACGCATTTTCCATTTCAAAATTCCATACTTTTTCCATACTCAAATGTTAAAACTTCTCGGTAGATTTTTCTGACCGTATTCTAGATATTGTCAATGGAGTGTTCTACTAGCATTGTGAAGATCTGTATAATAATGTTTATTATTAACTTGTTAGACCTCAGAAAACACTTGCCCATTGTTGGATACTTTTCGATGGGGAAGTGCTGTGTTGGAAGGTGCACTCACATTTGATACAGCATACTGCATATGTTGGAGACTAGTGCACTGCTGGCAATGGCCTCAGAAATCACCGTAAACAGTATTATTTGTTTACAATAACAGTTTATCAGATAATGCATTATCCATGTCTTGGTAACTTTTACAAAATCAAAAAAGTCTACAGTGTTTTAGCCGAAAATAGCAGAGCTAGGTATAGGGCACGTGCATAGAACTGGGATTTTCAATTTGGTTTTGGTACCAGGGTCCCCTTGTGGGAAAGATTTTTTTCTGAGGATCCCCATTCAATTGTATCTTGATGATGTGGACTGACGTCTTAAGCTACACAACAGTAGGAATGGTTTATTATGACCTGAGTGAAGTGATTAGTCCTGTAGATGCAATAGTCTGGAAACACAAATATTTCTCCATACCCTGGTTTCTTTTTTCCATACTTATCCAGACCTGGAAATTACTAAAATCAAATTCCATACTTTTCCAGGTTTTCCATACTGCGTAGGAACCCTGCATAGAGGTGATTAATAATAATTTTTCATATATTATGTGTATGCTTTTCTATACATTCGATACTATGCATCAATTTTGCTTTGTCTGTCATTTGCTCTCTCCATGTCACGACTTTCTAATAAAGGTCATGCGACCCCGAGTTAAGGGTATTCTGCTTGAGGCAGTAATATTAGGAATATCCTCACAGGAAATGGACTATGGCAAGAAAATGCTGAAGGATGCATATGTATTGTATTGACCAATTATCTGACTTACTTGGAGTAACCACATGACTTGCAGATGGCGTATGGGTCCAAGACGTGTACATGTATTGTTGTATTTCTGCATGTATGGGGAGTTATGGAAAAAAACATTGTACTCATGTGATTTGTATTACTAATGTAACTAACGTGTATAAGATGGGGCCCTCGCCCTAGAGAACTTTGAGTAGTGTTACTGGAACGTGCTGTTGCCAGTGACTTTGCTCCCAGTATCGTGAATAAACCTGCAGTGATTTCTCACACCTGAGTGTGTCTGGAGATTTTGACCACAGTCGCTTCCCCACATGATTCCAGGTGGCTAGAAAACACAACAAATACTTGCACTCAAAAACAAAACACAACACACATTCAAAAACAACACACACAACTCCTTGTATCAACTCTCCCTCTCATACCATACCTGTTGTTGTGATGTGCCTGCAGGTCCCCACTATGCGGCGCAGCCCTGCCAGGTCTACTTGATCAGCGGCATCGTGTCGACAGGAGCTCAGCGGCTGTGTTCGGGGGCAGAGGTCCAGAGTCTACTCGGCGCCGCTCATGGACCGCCTCAACACTCGCTGCCAGCTGCTTTTCGGGGAGGCCGTTGAAAAAAACTTCCGGCCCCGGCCAATCCGACGAGCTGCTCAGGCTGGAATACCTATTTCGTCAGAGCACAGGGGAGTCCGAGGCTTTCTCCCTCAACGGTCTTGTCAATGACGGCCTGACACCGGAGGAGGAGGTGTATCAGCGTGGCGAGGATGACCCCGGCCCAAGGCAGACGTAATTTACCAAAGAGACGAGGACTTGGCAGAACACGTAGATGCTGCCCGCGTCACGCTGACCAGCAACGAGATGGCCACTATCCATCCGCCAGCCTTCACTGTAGACTCTGGACCAATCAGAGAGCCAAACTGTCTACGTTCACGGTGGCCAACGTAGACTACCAATCAAACTGAAGCGGGCTGACAGAAGTCAGCGTAGACTTCGATCAAACCGGAGAGCCGAACTGTCTACATTGGAGGTGATTGTAAATCGTAAATCAGGTTTATTGGCCAAGTATACTTGCATATACGAGGAATTTGTGCTCTGCATTTTACCCATCCGGGGGTAGTGTACAACACACCCACACAGTGTCCACCCATTCAAACACACACACACACACACCCTCAGAGCAATGAGCACACTAGGAGCACACATGGGTTGTTCCTCAAAGTCAAGGATGGATCCTTCAAGACTGCTTTTTCAAGTATGTTATGCCATCGAATCTCGCCAAGCACTGTTCCAATGTCAAGGGTGCTTTAAAATTCTGTCAAGTTCTGAGAATTTTCGAGGATGCACCCACAATCCTGTGCCCACATTTATGGAAGATTTAAAATCTATACTAAACAAGGCAGTTCGCTATGTGTTTAAATTAGGGCTGTCAAAAAAAAAAAGTGTAATTTATGATTCAAATTCAATTATTTTGCATTTCTGAACTTTCCAGAAGTCCATATTAACAATATAAATCAATTATTACCTGTATCTTGATTGGGATTCAAATGAAAGCAAAGCAAGTTACTTCATTAACATGAATAGCAGAAATAGCCTAGCCTAGTCCATATCTCCATGTTCAGTTCACATGTAACAATGTTTAGCTTGTAGGCTAGATATTAAAGCTTAAACTTGAAGTGCTTTGGTGATATTTTAATTCCATGTTGACTAAGCCGACACCGGCGCCGACATGAGTGCACTGCTATTTTATACAGTCTATGGTGCACTGTCACTTGCCACACATATCAGCGCTTAAGTTTTTAACTGGCAAACACTGGATGAACAGTGGATTTTATGGAGCGGCGCCGACCAAATAGAAGTGAATCGTGATTTACACGGTGGCAAAGTACGATGCTTGCCATCCACTCAAAACATAACGTAATCTCCTACTACTCTTTGGCCGGCTTGCAAGCCCTAACAAGTGTGCGCGGCTGGCTTGCCTGTTGTTTTGTTTCCGGTCTAGCTAGATCCGGTGTGTTGTAGTTCTTCTAACCTTACTTGTTGCAACAGCATGTAAAAAAAAATGCAAAGTTTGATAGGCCAAAAAGAATGTTAATCTTGCGCTAAAAAAAATTGACGCCCTTAAAATGGGTTTGCGTTAACGCTGTTAATAACATGTTTAACTGACAGCACTAATTTAAATGTAAACATTGTGTTATTGTCACTATGTAAAGTAACCTAAATGAAATATGGGCTCAAATCATTTTGACAACTTTGAACTCCCACACCGTAATTGTGTAAATAAGGCATTAAGGAAGGGTATTTAAACATTTTCTAATGAGAGCTATTGCGAGCTAAATATTACACTTTTCTCTTTACGATTTTGCTTAATAGTTGCTACTCTGTTTATATGGGCAAATTAATCAAACATGTATAATTGAATTTATACACGTGGGAGAATGACTGGTGTGGTGCACTGATTGTTTTTCAAAAAGAAGCGGGCAGGAGGCATGATTTTTAATAGCGCACACATGCAGCTTCTTGCATACTCACTGGTCTGTTCCATTGTGTGTTTTCAAATGCTAAGAAGCCGCCTTGCCTTGTCTTTGAAGGATTTGACTCGGCAGGGCTCGTGCACAAATCCTCGACTTTGAGAAACAGTGATACTGTGACGGCCTGTTAGGCCTGCTGCTCGTTTTCTTTGTCTACTAACGAGCTGATGATCTGCACCTGTGGGTGTTTCCAGTTAAAAGGGCTGCTTCTAGGGATGTGCCGAGTGAGGCTTTTGAAACAGTAATCACATTTTCATGCAGCCAATAAACGGTTTTGAATCAGTTTATTGGGAATAAACCGAGTATGCGTGTCTTGTAAACACCTTATTCTGATTGAAATAAACCAAAAAAGGCCATATTCGGTTTACTAATAAACAGTTTGGCTTATGTTCACTGTCTGGTCGAGGAGCTTTATCGGGACCGCTGGACCTGGGCCTACTCTGCGAGGGATCTGCCGTGGCCGCCAAGCTGCTGCTGACCTGCGAGCTGCCCTCTGCCTTGCCTGGAGTCTGGACTGTGCAGACCAAAGTTTTTGGTGGAGACTACCGTTAACCGAGTCTGGATTTAGCAGACTAGCTTCTAGCTAGCAGCTACTAACGTTCAAAACTACCGTTGACGTTGGGGAGCTCTGCAGTCTCTCGGAGTCGGAGCATCAGGCTGTCGCTGTCGGGGGTCCACCGAGTTGCTGATCTGCGGCATCACCAATGACTTCAGACGGTTAGCTTCTATGCTTCCAGTGATCTCTAGACTGAAGTAGGCCTATAACGTCACTTACAGAAGGCCTATGTTAACGTTGGATCCTCCGGGTTGGCCTGAAGACGCAGCTGTGCGCCATGTCATTGCCATTGGACTGAGTTGGACTAAGTTAACACGGACTTTTCTTTATTTTAATTTCTTATTTATTTAATTACTTGTTGTTTTTTTGTTTGTAGTCTGTCGTGCATGTCTACCGTTAGGTGTCTCGGGTATGCTGGCGATTACGCCGCTCCATCAGGCATCTTTTGTCTTGTGTGTCAATTGTTATGTTGTAAATTTGTTTGTTTGTTTTGATGTCGCGGGAACGCTGGTGACTACGCCGCTCCGTCCGGCATCTTTTGTCTTTTTGTTATGTGTCTTGTTTGTGGAGCGCGATTTTGTGTATTTTTTCCCCCTTCCTCCTATATAATGTAATGTATGTTATCTTATTATTTATTTATTTTACTTTGTTTTATTTTATTTATAGGCCTAGACCTATACCTATACTTTTCTCTCTCTCTTTTTACATCTTGGTAGGCTACTTCATTGTTTCTGTAATCTTGGCTTCATTGAAAATGAGGGCTTCCCTCAATGACCCTCCGAGAATAAATAAAGGTTGAATGAATGAACGAACGAACTTGTTTTGGTTAATAAATCCATATATTAGTTCCAAATCCAACCTCTCGACTCCCTCTTTTGTTGTGGCCTTACCCTTACATGGGGGTTCGTCTAAACAAACTTTTTTTTCTGTTAGTTTACATTCTAGTCGCACATTTGTTTTTTCGTCTTCGTTATAGGCCAATTGCTCTGTCAGTTAGCATTGCGCTAGCTGCGCTGCGATTTAAAAGTGAATTCCTTAAAACCAAGATTTTGGGAGTTTAACATGCAGCTGAGCATGAAGTTGAACGTTATTGCTCTGTAACAACTCACCTGGGATCAGCTGATTCCTAGTTAAACTTGGGTTACACTGCTTGGAAACCGGAAGTACTTTGATTTCGCTATGGCTATATAGTTGAGACCTGACTTCTTTTCATCTGATGTCTGAAACCTGACAGATGAAAAGTTCTCAGATGAAAAGTTATCAGACTCAGCTTCGCTGACGGCGGTTTTCCTGAGACCTGACTGCTTTTCACCTGATGTCTGAGACATGACTGTGTAATTCCGTAAACTTGACAGCGGTTTTCTTGAGACCTGATGCCTTTTCATCTGATGTCTGACACCTGAGTTTGACAGCTGAGGATGTCCTAAAATGTACACCGTACCTCTAGTGTGTGACGTGAATTTCCTTGAAGACACAGCAATTGAGATCAAGGTAAAACACAGCAGCAGGTTAAACCACAGGTACATATGACGCAGCAATGGTGACTTCTTGCGTCACCGGCGAGTTTAAAACCGTGTTAAACTCTAAAAAGTGGCCAAGCTAGCGACAGAGCAATTGTCCCCAAGTGTTGCTCCCTTTAGGCTTGCCTGCAATTGTCTTTTGTTTGTCACATGCCTTGCCTTGCTCAGGTGCAGGAGAGTAGTTAATTTGGTGGGTATAGCACACATTTGTTGGACAATTGGCATGTATTCCTTTTGGTGTGGGAGTAAAGTGTTGGGATCGCCTGGATGTGTCTGCTCAGGTGCAGAGCGTCAGGTATGCTAGCGCTGGAAATCCCACAATCTGTCCTTTGGCACCGGTAGGTGCAATAATTTGTTTAGCAGTCGTAGCATGGTGTCTGCTTTGGTGCAGGCCGGCAGGAATGATTTGTTTGGGCTACTGCTCGCATAGTCATCCGGTATAGTGTTCATGGGTTTCATTAGGTCCCTTTCCACAGGTGTATTAATCAAGCAACATGCCGTCTGCATTCATAATCTAGGTGCTTAATTTTATACACCTGCGGAAAGGGACGTGGTGAAACCCATGCATAGTGCCAGCCTAGTCCGAGTTTTGGGCCTTTGGTCTTTCGCAAAATAGGGTTTGAGTACCATTTTGGAAATGTGAAGCTTGTTTATTTGCTTGCATTGGCTTGATTGTCATTTTGCAAGGAAGTTTATTTTGTCGGCTTTGTTGATGCTTGTGTGTGTGCGACGTATGTTTTTCTGTGCCTTTCTACAGGCTAGTCTATGGTCATTGGAGCCGTATTAACATAAGTTTTGCTGACATTTGTCACTGCAATAGTTCATCTCTTTTGTTTGATGAGTGCGTTGCACTTCTTTGAAGGGGGGCGAGACGTTGGTCGGATAATTTAGATTTTTGTTTTGCTCATTTATTGGCCAAAATTGTCTGCCACGTTAATTTGCAAATATCTGCATATTGTAAATTAATGTTTTGTTGTTATGGGCCATTGAAATTAATGAGAGTGGAGTTCATGACTTCAGAGTTCGGGAGTTGCACATTTTAGGCTGACCATGGCTACCGCTGGCAGTTTTTTTTCAAGCCTTAGTTGAAGTAATTGATGGTAATAATATAATATTTCATGGTTGATTTTTTTGTGCATTGCCCCATGTTTGTAGGTTACTTGTTTTTTTGTATGTTGGTACAATTGTATGTTGGTTATACAATTCCACAATATAAATGCAAATTTCATTTTTTACATTATGTCTGTCATAATTGAATTGCCTCTCTCTCTCTCTAATATATATTGCTTATTCTATGGTGAAACCCTTTTGATGACAATCTTATTCCTTTGTCAGGCAATGGTGGGAAGGTGTATTCTTAATCGACTACAGTCCAGGTTGGAGCAGGCCTTGCAAAGACAGCCTTTGGACATGGACTATGTGGAGTTCATCTGCAGAAGTGACATGTACCTGATAGCTTCCCTGTCTGCCCACATACATTTTCCAGAGGAGGTAAATTTGTTCTTTGATCTTTAACTCTTTATTCTTATTAGTAGGCTAGCTCACTCTTGCACCCACACACACAGATTCACACTATTTGATGTCACAGATACGCAAAACATAAACGTCATTCCTGAAGTATGAAATAAGAGCAATACTGGGGGGAGCTTGTGCGGCGCATACAACCAACACCATTACCACCAATGAAAATCTGCATCTCATACAGTACAAACTCATGACAAGAATATACTACACTAAATCAAAAATAAATAAATTTGATGCTTCCTTCTCCCCCGTTTGTGTAAAATGTGGCATACACAATGAGACAATATACATGCTTTCTGGGAATATGAGAAGGTTTATAAGGGTTGGTTAGAGATCCAAAAATGGATGACCAACACTTGTAAAATCAAAATTGAATTTACAATCTTGAACAGTATTTTCCAAAACACAGCCAAGCTAAAATACCCCATTGGTTGGATGGTCCTTTTCTCCTCTTTGGTATACAAAAAAATAATTTTAAAGTAGCTGCTATTGGAAAGATACAGAGGCCCCATCGCTACAGCAATAGAAGGGACTAATGAAATACTATTTAAGTATAGAAAAATCAATGTTTGAAGACCGGAACAAAAGACAACAATTCAACAAGGTGTGGCAGAACATACATGAAGCCTTGTAAATTAAGTGGCTGAAAAATAAGGACTAGGTATGCCGACTGAGAGTGGGAAACCAAACGTGTGTGGGTGGGTGTGGCTGGGCTTGTATGTTAAAAATGGGAAAGATATATGTGGATGAGTGGTAGTATGGAGAGCACTGTATGTGTATGGCTGGGGAGGTGTGTACAGTATGTAACTCTATGAGCATGCATGAGTGTGGTTTAAGATCCTGTGGAGTAGAGGAGTACTGTTACTAGCAGGACTTGTATTCTGATTGTGGTATGAAATTACAGAGTATATGCTGGTATATGTATTACTTCTTGATGGAAATAATAAAAATAATTATATTTTAAAAAAAGAAATAAGAGCAATACTTTTACACACCTATTTGGTCATTTAGGTACGTGAAGGTCTTCTCCAGCTGGTCACACTCTTAAATGATCAAATTGATCAGAGAATAACAGCTGTTGTGGTGAAGCAGACAACAGGAGAGCAAGGCCGTCCAAAGTTGAATATTTCCTAAGGCCACCTGCTGGAATTTATAGAAGTGGACCTGTCTGTTCCCTGCATAGCCAAACTGCTTGGTGTTTCAGTGAAGACAGTTAAGCGTAGGATGAGGCAGTGGGGTATCTGCAAAAGGGACAGATACAGTACCATGTCCGACGATTGACCACCTGATCTCAGGAATTAGTCCTCACCAAATTTGGGTTGATACTTTTACAGCAGCTGGTTATTTAATGCATACCTTGTCCTTGCTATCAAGCATATTGAACCATAGCAGTAACTTCAAAGTAACATTTGCTTTGTCACTACAGTGATTGTTGTAGTTTATTGTTTGAAAACATTTCACCTGCTTTCCCCCACATTATTCCTCTAATAACAAATCTTGTGATGGTATTTTCCCCTTTATCGTCCTATAGGTTCCATTTGAAGGCTTTAGGCCACAGGGTTCAGTGGACCAGGGTGTGGAACTCTATGCACCGGGTTGATGATCTTGAGATAGTTCAGAGGATGACTAGACAGTACACATCCCAAACTTGTGAACATGTTAAGATATGAATTGCTATTAATAATATTGTTATATTTTGCAGATGGTGTGGTACTGTTTGGTGGAATCGATGGATTTTCAAGAGTTGAGTTGAGGTGGAGTTTACATAACACTCATTGTCACATGTTGAAAGCAACATTATGTAGTAGTGAGCAGACTCAACTTAATTCTTTGACATAGTGACTGTTAATAGGGGGACTGGCTCTATCACTGCGCACACAGAATGATGCTATATAACATGGGATGTATTAAGTAAAAGTTTACTTGAGTAATGTGTCCCTGTTATGCCTTCTTTTCATTCTGCTGCAGACACAGCAATTATTTTTTACCATCATTTCAGGGGAGAGCGCGAATGCAGTCCCCCACTACCAGAAATTATGCAGTCGAGATTCCCACATTTGGAGAGTCGTTCACAGAGGTCGTCGCGGGCGACGTGCATTGCCAAGTGTAGACTGTAGACAGTTGTGGCCTCTCATTGGCCCAGAGTCTATAGTTTAACTCGCTACTAACTATCGCGTAAACAGATAAATATGATAGTATTATGTCGAAGTACAATCTTGACGTGATGCGTGACTATACTTAACCATTCATTCGATGATGTGTGAGAACGAAAAGCGTCCGCTAGCACGACCGTTTCATTCATTCTACGTTAGCGTCAACGCTATGTTTATGTTAACGTTAGCGTCTGTCTTTAATATCTCCTCATATGTTACATTGCAGTCTTCGATTGTATTACTTAGTTATTTCATAGTTATAACTGTGTTGACACTATGGCCCAATTTCCACAAATTACCTTGTGCAAATGACGCAAACTTATGTCGCTAAGTACAGAAAATACATCACCTAACGGGAAGTGGGCATTCTCAAACATTATGCAAGCTCACACAAGCTTAACAGTAAATAAAACCAACGATAATAACGTTATTTCATCGATAACAAGTAGTAGGACTTTAGACTGTACATAAACTGTACACAATTCCAACTGGCCATTGGTCTAAAGTTGCTCGAACTGCTATGGTTGATTTGTTTAGAGCAGGGGTGTCAAACTCATTTCCGGGGCCAGGGGTCACATACGGTTCAGGGGCCACATACAGCCCATCTGATCTCAAGTGGGCCGGACCAGTGAAATAATTGCAAAATATCCTTTGACAACTCCAAATCTCCAGCTTTGTTTTTTCAGTAGGCTATGCTTTACCCTTCAGCCTACATTTGTAGCCTACATAATCACTGATCACAAGGGATATATTAGATTATTACACATTTATTCAGAGAGGCCAATGGAATTGAAATAAAATGCATTTCACTCATAAACAACTGGTTTATTTTTATACAGTTGAGTGGATACATTTTTACATCTGACCACCTGAACCAACTCACCACACTAAACTCAAGTGGGAGCTATGAAGAAAGTAAACATCCTGCCTTAAAAATATAAATGTGCAAATGTATGAAAAATAAAATTAATTTATCAAACAAAAGATAGCAGTGCATGAGCAATACGATCAACTGATACGATTAGGCTAGGTGCTGTGTAATATCCACCATAAAGGCCAGATCCCGCACCCATTCCGGGCATTTAAATGCCTCTAGTCTGCCTTTTTTCTCCAAGAACTGTCCAATTTCCTCTCGTATTTCAAAGAAACGCTTGAGTACGGCACCTCGGCTTAACCACCGTACTACAGCGTGGTATGGTAAGCCAGACAGAATGCCATTATCACTGAGAAACAGTCAAACTGACGGAGTCAGACCATGCGACCTGATTAAATTTATTTTGCACAACCACACTTATAACATGATCCAAGTTTAGTGTTTTACAACACAACACTTCCTGGTGCAAAATACAATGAAATCCCCAAACATCTTGTCCTTCGTTTGCAGGCTGCACTTTGTCTCTGAATTTTGTCGCAACGCCTGCTTTTCTCCCGACCATGTAGCCAAACTGACAGCACGCAGGACAAGTCAACTCCGAACTTTTTTTTTTTTTTTTTTTGGCTGCCCCTAGCGGCTGAATTGAGCATTTCGGTTATTTCTTTGAAAATTCATAACTTCTCACAGGAATGGGCTAGGGATTTACATCCTCAGAAATGTATTCTCTACAAGTCTGGGGCCGGATTAAACCATCTAGCGGGCCACATGTTTGACACCCCTGGTTTAGAGTCTACAATCACCACGTACTCCCGCCCCTCCTGTATTTTATGTAATTTATTCTGTATGGTCATTGTGAGAGACTCTTGGGGGGGGGGGGGGGGGGGCCTGCAGGGTGTATGAAGGAGTTCAGATAGGTATATAGTTTGTTGTAACATGTTTACTGATTTTTATTTATAATCGACCAGAGATGGATCCATTGATGCCCACGTTGTGCATTCTGGACACAAGTGATGGGCAACAATGCATTCTTAAGGCAACAAAGGAGGCCAAGGCATACAAACCGTCCACTACAGATGACCGTGAGCTGAGGGATGAGAAGGCGGCTTATAAGAAAGGTAGTACCTTGGCATTAGGGTCATAGATGTTTTTTCCACCGCAGTCAAGTCATGATAACCTACTGTTGTGCACTAGAGCTTCTGTGCTTGCGTGCTATCTATCAAAAGGCCTAACAATTTCTGTCTTCAGCTACAAAGAGATGCGTGTTGTTCACATCCACGCCAACTGAGGTGCAGTGTCTGGGGCAGCTGATCCTCACATTTGGCAAATACAACGGCAAAACTTTCAAATGGCTGGTGGAAAATGATGTCGGATACATTAAATAGTAAGCATGTTGCACTAAACAGAATCAAACTATTTTGATGTATATGTTTGTCATAAATTAATTATGCTTTCTTTGTCATATTTTAGTATCCTTGATCGCCACGTCAAAGACAGCCGCCAACCTGGGAGAAGAGCCACTAACGACGACGAGTGGGTAAAGGATTACCTTCTTAAATATGTGCAGCTGTTCTCTCCAGTCTCCTGCCATCTTGAAATGTACGTAGACAGGGCCATTTACGGGCAAGGCCGCTTCAGGTCTTTTACCTTTCAAGAAATGTGGCAGTGGTACAGTCTGCACAAGCGCCTGCAAGCTGACCCTCAAGCTGGGAGTGACCACGAGAGGGAGATGGCTCAGGAGGCTTACTGCTCTATCAGACAGTGACTTGTCATGAAGGAGGATGACATCACCACCAAGTCCCTGAAGCGCTTCAGGCAGTACATTCATAGCCCTTCCTGCAGCAACTGCCACCTCCAGCACTGCCACCTCCACCTCCGGCACACCACACGCAGCGACTGCCACCTCCAGCACTGCCACCTCCAGCAAACAGCGCTTTCCTGCGAGAAAGGTAGGTTAAGATGACTTTAGTAACAACCACTAAAGTTTGAATTGGGCATTACACAAAGCTGAAATTCACCTGTATTTTACAGACACCTCGACAGGACGTGGTCCCTCCCGGTTGAAGCACTTGCTACCTTTGAAAGACAAGGTATATTACAGCACAAACCCTGTATTAATGCAGTATCTGTATTAAATAAGGGAGCACCACTCTTCCTTCTCCTCCGCCCCGCCTACCTAAGTGTTCGTTCTCATTTCACAGGGGATGCAGAGGGCAGACAAAGAGGACTTGAAGAGGGTCAGCCAGGCACTCAGAAGCCCAGCACTAAGAAGCTACGCACTATCGCACCAGCAGCTGTAAGGTCATAACTTATACACCTGAGCACACCTGACTCTCCATTCTCTACCTACCTGGAAAGTGGCGCAAGCCACCACATAGCGCATCACCATAAAAGTTTACACTCACATAGTATACATTATCACATACACTTTTTTTTTTTTTTTTTAGGCTCCTGCATCTGCTCCGGCTCCTGCTGCTCCGCTGGCGCTACCTGAGGTAATGCATATAAGTTAATGCAAGAATACTGTTCAGTTATGAGTACTGGGTGGTTGTTAGATATGGTTTTGTCTTACATTTGAGGGCTGGCACAAAATGTGGGAGGCTGTTCCACATGGGCTGCCACAAGCTGATTTAAAGTGGCTGAAGGAGGACGGCGTAAAGGGGGCTGTTCCAGAGGGCAACATCGTACCAGGACAAACATGGGCGTACGAAGTGGAGGAAAGTCCTCAAGGATGACCGGATGTGGTTTCATCCCCCGGAATTCCCTGGAGTGGCGGGACAGACAGTCCCCTTGGCAGACTCCTTTTTTCACAGCAGTGTTTTTTTTTTTTTTTGGAGACCAGTAGGGGTGTGGCGGTACAGTCTTCGCTGTCCCAGGCCGGAGTGCCCAGCAAGTGGCAATAAGACTGCTTTTCTGTACCGTTGTGGTACTCCCACATGGTCAGACAGATCTGCAGCATGTCTGGCTGGTACTCCATGCTTACGGAGGCGCTGGCCTGCAATGCATGCAGGAAAGCTGCCAAGGAGTCGGAGGAGCATTCCATTGGCGTTTCCTGTCATGGGAGGCAGGCATCATGGATCAGCTCAGCCCAGCTCACAAGGCTATGTTCCCTGCTGTGCTAACATTACGGTGAGTGAGTCTGCATCATTTCACAGCTATTTGAATTGTAAATCATTGCAATACATGAAGATTCAAGGGCATTAAATGATTGTGCTCTTATTTCAAGGGTGGTGTGGACAAGCAGGTGATCCGCCTGACGAGGGCAACACCATGTCCAAGGTGTGGAGACAGGTGCTGGAGAGCCACTGCGAGGAATACCTGCAGAGGAAAGACCTCTACACCACCCTCCTCAGCCAGTACACCGCACCTGGAACAATCACAAGTAAGTCAGATTTTGTTTTTCTTTCAGTGTCAAGGTTGTGCAGGCGGACCCAAGTGCAAGACTCCTTCAGGCAGAACTTCAAAAAACACACTTTATTGACTGACAAACTTCTAACCGACAGAACTTACTGGGTAAACAGAGAGACAATCCGACAAGAAACAGAGAAACAGGAGGGTAGAAATACACATACCAATTAACAGAAAGACAGAGGACTGGACGAAACCAACGAGACAATAACAGGGAACAGGTGAGGAGGCAGAAATGGAGGGAAAACTAACAAGACAGGAAGCACAGACCAAATAAGGAGATGGGGCGGAGACAAAGACAGGTGACAGGCAGATAACACAAAGCACATAGACCTCTCCAGAATAAGTCTTGCCTCCTAACTTCCGTATCCATCCAACCTTCGGTCGTCAAATGGGAAATAACATGGCGTTTTGAAAGATCGTACCTGTCAAACTCTGTAGGTGACAAAGTAGAAAAAGCTGCTGGGCAGATTGGCCTACACACTTCTGCCATCTAGTTTCCACTGGATTTTTTGATTGTCGGTGCCGTTTAAAGGGACACCAGGCAAGCCTGATGCTTTTTCTCTACGAAACTCCCCCTCGCTCTTTTCCTTTTCTTTGCATCTTCCGTCAAGGATTTTCGCTGCTTCTTCGTCGGCTCTGCCATTATACACACGTTTGCAATAATCGCTAGCGTTTCATTAGCCTGTCTCTGTGCTGTGGATGCAGGATGTAAACTGATCCTGCTTCGGTCGGCGGGTACGATACACTGAACTTGCAAGCGGGATATTCTTCCTACAGGCAGTAGAGGCGGGCGAGAGAGTCTTCATTCGCCCTGTAATGAGTCATTTAACCATATACCGACTTACAAAGATGAGTAATTAACACAAAAACGTTGCCTGGTGTTCCTTTAAGTAGTATACTACTTAAACGGCACCGACAATTAAAAAATCCAGTGGAAACTAGATGGCAGAAGTGTGTAGGCCAATCTGCCCACCAGCTTTTTCTACTTCGCTACCTACAGATGTTTTACCGGTATGATATTTCGAAACGCCATGTTATTTCCCATAGACAATCGACGCCCGGAAGTTGGATGGATACGGAAGTTACGGAGGCGGGACTTATTCTGGAGAGGTCTATGGGGAACAGGCAAAAACAAACACAGGACAATGCACAAAATGGCCACCAGGGTGGCACAAATTCAACAGTCCAGGCCAGATCCTGACATTTAGTGTTGAGGCAAAGACTAAAATAGTGAGACAGTGAAACAGTGCAGATTGCAGACAAACACAACAGAAAGTCTTCATTGTAATAGAGTACATAAGCTCTAATGCTACTGCCAATTCTGAAAATGAGTTGATCCATCACTAATAAGGTCTGTATCTGTGTATATTTTCTCTGCTTTCAGGGAATTTGAGCATGTCCTTTCAGCTACCTCCACCAAGGGCAGAGCTGCCGTCTCCCAAACTGCTATGGAAGGCCTTCCTCATTGCGGAGATGGACAACATCGAGGACTACCGCACTCAAATAATGTCCACCTTTGGAAAAGTGCTCAAGTACGACTTTACCAAAAAGGTAAATTAATATTAATAACACCTCACTAAAACACAAAGGTCAACAGTGTACCAAAACATTTTTATCAATGTTAATCTGTTATCAGATCTGCAAGAAACTGTCTGGGGATGGGAAAGGCACGGCGGAATGGTGCACCGTGACCAATGAACATGGGCAGATCCTCATGTCGGTCTTGACGTGTGAGGAGTCCCTGGAGAAGCTGCGGCCAATGGCTGAAGGCCTCATGGACTGGTACACGAGAGCAGGAGAGGCGTCTCCTGAACTCATGTACGTGGACCGTGGCTGCTGTCGTGTCCATTGGGTCTCCTCTTTGGAGCAGCTGTTCAGCAATTACAGAGGCTGGTATGCTGGTATGCTGGCTAGACATTTTTCACTGGATACACCGATTTGCAGGAGACTCCACGCATTACCACTCCCTGACTGATGGCCAGCTGATCTGTGATGAGGATCACGGTGGGGACCCAGGAGACGTTTGTGCAAGTCCAGCGGCCCATCGATGTCTTGAAGGGAGCAGCAGGGATGGACGAGAACCAGGTACATCTGTTCAAGGACCCAGCAACGGTGAATCATGTCTGGCAGAACCAGCAGAAACACCTGGAGTGCCTCCAGGACCCACCAGGGAGGAATATGTACACCGTTACCAAGTACATCACGCGTAACGGTGTGCACCTTCCACGGTACACAGCAGTGCGAGGCAGCAACAGCCTCTAAGGCTTTCACTGCTTTCTGCCCAGCATGATCCCTGGACCCCACTGTGCTGCTGTCCCCTTCCAGGTGTATCTGCTGGCTGGGATCGCGCGCTGGAACAGCGATCGGGAGTCCGCGGCAGTCAAAGGCCAAAAGGGGAGGCAGCACTAGGTCTACGTGTCACTGCTGGTCCATCGGCTCAACCAGAGGTGCCAGGAGCTTTTTGGGACTGTGGAGGAGGTAAACTACAGGCTGCCTGTTCCCCCTGGTGATGAGCGTATTGGACTTGATCTGTTTGCCCAGTTGTCAGACTCAGTGCTCCTGACCATTACGCTCACACCAGAGAGATGCTGCGTGTCGATGAGGATGAAGAGGAGGATGAAGCTTCTGCCGACCAGCTAGTCGAGTCCCCGGAGGAGGACGATGTGGGCTACACCTCTGACGGTGAGAGCGACAGTTTGGCTCCACTCAGGAGAAATCTGTGCCTCACTGACCAGGTTGTGGCTGCAGAGCTAGATCCCTGTGTGGACGATTAGTGTGGCCCGAATCACCTCCCTGGGTACCAGAATGTTGAGGAGCTGAGCAACATACTTGTTGAGATTGCGCTGAAGGAGGGAAAGCTTGCTCTCAGTGACCCTACAAGGCAGAAGGTCATCAGTGCCTGGAGCAAACTTGACCTCCACGACCGTAACATCCAGCAGTTTGACAGTCTCTACTCAGCACGCTGGGGCAATGCGCTCTTCAGCCGCACAAATGGAGATCCAGCAGACTCTTCCATTGCCCACCTGCTGGACTCTAGGAAGAACCGCCTTATGTACTGCCTCATTAAACAGCTGTGGCTTCACCCAAACTGTGGAGCGAAGACTTGTGCGTCGCCGCAGAAACAAAAGGTCACCAGGCTGTACCAGCGTGTCCAGCAAAGGGTGACTGTTGATGACCCTGTACTCAGCAAGCTCGGGATTCCCATCCTGAAAATTAACACCAAAAGCGTTGCTGAGTTCATCAGGAGACAGGAGGCCTTGTCCACCAAAAATGTCACCGATCAAGGCCTATCCATCCTACGCCGTCAGCAGTCTCTTTCTGGCACCAGCAAACCCCCAGCACTGGAGCTCCCAGATGAACGGCCCCACACCAGCCGGCCTCAAGTGCAGTATGAGGTCACTCTGTCTCTGCAGGAACCAGGAGACTAAAACAGAGTCGCTCGTAGTTTGCCTCCACCCTCCACTCAGCCACCGCCACTTTCCTCCACTCTGCCAGCTCAGCCACAACCATTTTCCTCCATTCTTCCATAACCGTTTTTATCCACTCTGCCACACACCGTTGCTGCCGGACTCCAGCCGAAAGGTCACAAAAAGTACAAAAAAAAAACCTATTGTGAGAGCACAGTCATCCCCCTCAAAAGGACTTGAAGGGAAAACTTTTAACACATTTGAAGACTTTCAAGAGGCAGTGGACCTTGTTTTGGGCCCTTGAGTGACAAAGGGGATGGGTTGTAAATAGTTCTTTATTTTGTTCTATATTAATTTTGCTGTTCGATATTGCTGTTCATGTTCTACAGTTGTTGTGTTCCCCTGTGTTATTTATTAGCTACACTGTGGTGCTGTGTTCTAACTATATTCAAGCACAAACAGCTTGTATATAGTTTGGCTGTTCTGCGTTCATAATGTTCCATGACTGTCGTGTTATTTGCAGACTACACTGTGGTGCTGTGTATTGCCCTCCCATTTCAAGCACTTTATTGCATTATGTTATTTGTGGTTTGCTTAAACTTGGCACTTGTCGACAGGTTGAGCTGTACACAGGTCACCAATCCTCTTCCTCTCCTCCACAAACTTAGTACCTCCACACTTAGTCACGGACCCTCCGGGCCTCTGACAACTACCAGATTCTGGACCTTTGGAACAGAGACCCTTCTGTGCTGAAAAAAGCACATCTAAGCACTGAGGCCTTTGGCCCCTAACCCTGCTTTTTTGTAAGGTCAAAATGGGTATCTTGATACAAATCTAATTTATTTTATCCAAGAGTGAAAGATCAAAAATCACCGCACACTGATCACTGTAACTTAATATTTATTGTAGAACGAACAACGCATTTCGCCTAGCGCTTCATCAGGTTCGCTCTGTACCATCCCCCCTTCCTTTCCACAGGTGAATAAATCAGGTAATGTCACATGACCTTGTTGGGACAGGGCTCTACAGTGCGCCCATTTCACTCGCATATGCGACTAAATATTTCGGCGTGCGAACGTGAAAAAATATTTAGGCGCACTCGTGCGAGTGACTTTTCACAGCATTTTACACGTATATATTTTCTATAGAAACAGTTGCAAATACATCATGAGGAAAGTAGGACACTATATTACGGGGAGATCAGTTATTCAAATCTTATCTAGTCTGTAGTCTACTATCCTGAATGTAGTTGTTAATGTTACGGGTCGCAGGGAGTGAGAATCATAAAAAAAACTACATTGCCCACACACTAACTATTTCAAAACAGCACGAATTCATTTCTTTCTTAAAACATCCTCTGATATCATATCAACAAGTAAGCCTAGTTAACGTTAACGTTAGTAGGCTAGTCTAGCTTGGAGAACTTTGACAAAATGCAGAGCATAAGTGCCTTTTTTAAACCACCCAATGGACAGGAAAAAAACAAAAACACGAGCGAGGAAGAAAGTGTCAAAAAGAAGGCTAAAACGGATGAAAAAATCTACAAATTCAACCAGGATTGGCTAAAGGATTTCGAGTGGCTAGAGTACCAGGCATCGACGAAGCTAATGTTCTGCAAGCCCCACTGTCACTCGCAGGTTCCTCACTTTTTATCTCCGGTAATCCGAATCTGAAGAGGGATGCTGTGGTGAAACACTCGACATCCACTCGGCACTCTCGCTGCAGGGATGTATTCATCAACAAATCAAAGCCCAGCAATCCACGTACGGTTGAAGCCGCTGTTAGCAGGCAGGTAGCATTAAGTAACCAAGAAGCTATTCGTCAGCTAAAAATTAAATTCAACATCGCCTATCTAATTGCCAAAGAAGAAGTACCATTTACCAAATTCGGACCAATGATCGCACTTCACCACAAAAACGGAGTTGACATTAATCCTACATATGATAACAATGTGAGGTGTGCGGAAATGATTGGGCAAATAGCTGAAGACATAAAGGACGCTCTGGCTGACCAGATCCAAGCGAGCCGTTACCCGTCAGTCCTGACTGACGGTGACACTTGACATCTCAAACACCGAATGGGAGATTGTCTATGCGCGTTTCCTGGAGGATGGGAGACCCGTGACCCGCCTCATTGGTCAACAGAGTATAGAACACGCCCATGCACAAGGTAAGTGTTTTGCAGTTTTAATTCTACCCAATAATACTTGATATTTTGGAAAGTTAAGAAATCTATCTGAACAAATCAGTAGTAATAATAATAAAAAATATATTTAACATTTCCAATGGTCAAGATGCAATATAAATACATAAATAAATAAAAGGAAACCAGGGCTAAGGCATGTCTGCTTCTATAAGAAAGAGTAGGTCATGCATAATGAAAGCTTAAACACAATTGGAGAACATGAAGTTATTTAAGTTATATTTGATTTAATCATGCAATAATGTACTGTCTTTCTGTGTTGATGTTGTTTATTGCCTTTTGTGAAACTTAACTTTAATGTCATTTTAGGTATTCTGGATGGAACCAGTGCTGCTTTTGATGCACTTGGCACAGTTGACTGGAAAACCAAGTGTGTTGCATTTGGGGCAGATGGTGCAGCAGTTAACATGGGTGTCCATAGGGGAGTAATTGCCTTAGTCAAGAGGGATGTGGGAAACCATGTTATCCCTATCCACTGCATGCCACACAGGTCAGTATCCTCAATATCTTTAACAATTTAATATGGGCTCATGAGTGTATGTCTGACATTAGCACATTTGAGCTTTTTTGTTTTCAATGGCTAGGTTGGAGTTGGCCATTCTGAATTTACAGCGCAAGGATGCAATGGTCACAAAAGTATACGACCTTCTCCATCTTGTGTGGAAGACCTACCACTTCAGCCCTAAATCCAGGCGTGAGCTGAATACAATTGGGGAGGATTTAGGGCTGAAGTGGTAGGTCTTCCACACAAGATGGAGAAGGTCGTATACTTTTGTGACCATTGCATCCTTGCGCTGTAAATTCAGAATGGCCAACTCCAACTTGGAGTGGGGATCTGCACTCCTTCAAGTGTAAAAGGAACAAGGTGGATTCCCCATGTCCACAGAGCACTTAATGTGCTCCTTTGTGCTGGAAGAGGTGGGAATCTGGCAACTGACAGTGGTCAGTATGCCGCCATTCACCACCACATGGAACACCTTGCCTCATCTGCAGCCAATGCAGACATACAAGGTCGTGCTAAAAAGGTGAGTTTTGTAAAACTGTTCAGTACACACTGCTTTGAGGGTGACTTGATATGAATGAACATTTTAAAAATGTTTTTTTTCCCTTGAACTCCTGTCCTTTTTTAGATTAGGAAGGAAATGCATGAAGTTAACTTCTGTGCATTTAGCCATTTCCTGGCTGATGTTTTTCATGAGCTGGCCTCACTCAGCTGCATCCTTCAGAGGAATGATCTCATTCTACCTCAAGCAGTTTCAGAAATTAGGAAGACAGTCATGGTACTGCAGGCTATGCAGGGAACCCCTAAGAGAGGTGGCATGCTATGCCAGTTTTTGGCTTCTCTTCCAGGACCGCAAATGGAAGAAGTCACATTTCAGGTTTGTTAGGGGTACAGAGGATAGCATACATCTCAATACATTAGCGTAGCTGAGACTGCATTTTGCTAAACAGTGATTTACAACCATAAAGTTGTATTCTACAGCACCACAGTACACAAGCAATGTCTCTTACATTCTCTCTCTTCATTCTTTGCTCCTATCAGGGTGTGCCACTCTCTGGTGATGTGACGGGTAACTTAGGCAATCAGAAACTAAAAAAAAAACATGACTGCTGGGATTGCCATCACTGTGGAAGCCCTGAATACTCGCTTTGGTAGTCTGATCAATGCGGAAACCCAAGACTACTCTGTGGTAAATTGTTTCACAATTTTCAACCATGACACATGGCCTGAAAATAGTGATGAGCTCCTCAACTATGGATCTGACAAGGTGGAAGCCCTCGTGGAACACTTTAGTGATGTGCTTACTAGGCAAGTTGTGATCATATACGGTTTGAACAGTTTATCATTGTATGAGATAGATCAGTAACTTTATTCTCTCTTTAGCTTTGGATGCCAGCTTGAAGCTATACAAGAGGAATGGCAGAGTGTTAAGACACTCATAAGCCACACATTTCAGGACAAGTCCTACAGCAGCTTATGGCAAATGCTTTTGACTAAAGAGCCATATAAAACAGACTACAAGGTAATAATATACACAAAGTTCAACAACACCAAAAACACTTAAAAGTTCTATCAGCGATAGCGGGGATATGTCACTTCTGTTGATGTTCAAACAAAACAGAGAGCTAGCTCACTAAACAAAATTATTTGTTTAATCAATCAGTATAAATTCCTATTTAAATGACTTAATTGTTTTACAGAACCTCCTGCACCTAGTTGAGATCCTATTGATTCTGCCCATTTCTGCTGCGCAGTGTGAGCGCGGTTTCTCAGCACAAAAGCGCATCAAGAGCAAGAGCTCTTTAAGAAGTAGTTTGCATGTATCTACTACTGAGGACCTGATTCGGATCAGCACAGAGGGACCCTCCCTGGAACGTTTTGATCCTACAAAATGTGCTGAAAATTGGCTGTCTGCTGGAAAGAGGTCAAGGCGACCAGGCTACAAAGCTTGGCCAAGTGACTCAGACATGATCTTCATTTCAGATGAAATGTGAAACATGCATAGGGCCTACATACAATAATAAATATACAATGAAATCTACATGACGTTTTGTTTGACAGTTTTGGTCTGATGTTCTTAACCTTACAACAAGTATTGTAATGTGTTATTGTTAATAACAATAATAATAAACTTATACAACAAAACTGACTGTGCTCCCAAATATTTGTCTGTGCTCCTAATTATTTTTATTTAGGGGCACCAGTGCTCCTGGTTCAAAAAGTTAGTGTAGAGCCCTGTGGGAGATTAATTAGTTCATAATTTCATTAACAACATCAATATACTTCTTAAACAACACAGAATTAATAAGTTCACATACAACATCAGTAGTTAATAAATTCATAAAACACCTAAGAATTAGTTCATAGGTGACACCAGTAATTCATAAACACCTAATCATTTAGTACATAAGTTCATTAACAGCATCAATCAAATAACATCAGTAATTCAGTGATCAGTAATTCATCAATTTATAAAATCCACCTATCCACCTGTTCATAAATTCAACAGTTCATCATCATCAACAGTTCATCAGTTTATCAACACCTCTAACATTTAATTAATTCCACAACATCAAGATGTGCATAAGTCAGTACCTTATTAGTTTGAATATACAAAATTATTTTTACAAGCCAGTTATTCTGTTCACAAAAAACACTCAAGTCTTGTTTTTCATTAAGTCCATATGGTTCGACTGTATTCAATTTGTGAATCCAGTAAGCCTCCCTTTTAAGCAATGGTTTTATCAAATCACCACCTCTTACATTAGGTTCAACCCTCTCAATGCCAATGAATCTCAATGTAGTGGCTGAACCATGATTTCTGTCCTTGTAATGTCTAGCGATAGCGTAATCCATATTGTTGTTTCTAATAGAAGCTTTGTGTTCAGCAATTCTTAACTTCAAATTTATTTTTGTTTGGCCTATATACATCAAGCCACAAGGCATTTTAACATGTACACTACATGTGTAGAGAGACAATTGATAAACTGTTTGATGCCATACTTTTCACCTGAGTGTGGATGGGTGAATGTTTTGGTGTCAACAGTATTTGAGCAGTGTGCACACTGGCCACACCTATAATTAACATAAACTTGTTTAGTCAGCCAATTTGTAACTGGAGGTTCTTGGTACATAGAACTGACTACTAAATCTTTGATATTCTTGCCCCGTTTGAAGCAATGTCGTGGTTTAGTTGGTAAGTGGCTCAGACTCGGGTCGCATTCAAGGAGTTTCCAATGTTTGTTGATTATTCTTTTCACCTGTGTGGAATTTGTGGAGTATTCGGTTACAAAAGTTACTTTACTCTCTGATTTCTTAGGAGTAGGATTCAACAGTTCATTCCTATTTTTCTGGCCTGCCTTTTCAATTGCCTGATTAATCACTGCCTGGTTATATCCTCGTTCTATGAATTTTTGAGACATTTCCTTGGCTTTCAGCTGAAGGTTTGTGCACAGGGACACCTATGGACTTTGATTACTAATTTATTTTATATTTTATTTAACAACTGTTGTGTTTGACACATTTTGCTCTCTACACTTTGATCCTATTTGGTCCTATGTTTCGCACTTGTTGCACTCCCATTTCATGCACGTATTACAAGGGCCTGTGTGGGAGCAACGGCCTGGAGGGGTTAAACAAATCGTTGCCGCATATGATTCCAGGTAATCTAAGGGAGAAAATTACTTGTTTAACAGCAAAAAAAAAAGACAACACAATTTTATCACATTGTATCATTCTGATAATACCTGTTGTTGTGATGTTCAGGTCCCCTGTGCAGCCAGATCTACCTCATCAGCTCGGATGCCGTGTTTGGGGGCGGGGGCCGGCACCACCGAGTCTACTCTGCGCCGCTCATTGACCGCCTCAACTCCCGCTGCCAGCAGCTGTTTGGTGAGACGGTGGAGAGGAACTTCAAGGCCCCGGCCGACGTCGAGTCAGACGAGCTGCTCGGCTCGAATACCTTTTCAGCCAGAGCATGGGGGAGTCCTTCTCTCTGGAGGGCATCGTCCAGGACGGTCCTGGGCCGGAGGAGGAGGTCATTCAGACTGGGAAGGCCGACGCAGACGCCGTTGCCGACGAGGCATACCAGAGTGACGAGGAGCATCCTGCTGTCCCTGAGCCCTGCATCACGCTGACCAGCAATGAGACTGCATCGGTCAACCCTCCTGCCTTTGTGAGTAGAATACCTACTGATAGAAGAGAATACAGTGATAAATGTGACCGATGAAAAACAAGACATTGTATGCATAGGAACTTACCTACTGTGTGTGTGTGTGTGTGTATGTTTTACAGCAGTGTTTCCCAAACTTTTTTTCTGGGGACCCACTTTTTAAAAATGACAGACTATCGCGACCCAACTAACTAACTAGAACAAACTAGATCCTATAGGAAGCTGTTTCAGAAGCTGGGGGCATTCTGTGCTGCGCTGGTGGAGGTCGGCTTGACGCACCAGATGCTGCTCCTCAACACTGCGCAAAGGAACAGGATCCTCGATGCCTGGAATGCAGTGGAGGAGCATGACAAGTAGCCACAAAAGTACCACCAGCTGTACCTCACGCACTGGGGCAACACCTTGTACTGTCGTACAAAGAGGGATGACCTTGCTGACGCCGCCGTGGTCCAGAGGGTGAATATGACCAAAAGGTACGCGCCAGTACAACCGTCTTTTGTACGTGCTGGTCAAGCTGCTGTGGCTGCACCCCCCTCAAGGCCTCTCGCTCCAGCCCCGAGAAGGCCAGAATCCTCAAGGCCTACGAGAGGATCCAGCACCGGGTCTTGGTGGAGGACCCGATCTTGTGCAAGGCAGGCATCCCTCTCCCAAAAATAAACACTAAAACGGTCAGGGACTTCATCATCCAGCAGGAGAGGCTCATGAACCTGCACGCCACCAGGCAGACAGCTGTCATCTCAAAGACCACCGCGACCGCCGACAGCTTGATGGCTGTGTTCGGGGCAGAGGTCCAGAGTCTACTCGGTGCCGCTCATGGACCGCCTCAACACTCGCTGCCAGCTGCTTTTCAGGGAGGCTTTTGAAAAGAACTTCCGGCCCGCGGCTGACGTTCAATCCGACGAGCTGCTCGGGCTGGAACATCTGTTTCGGCAGAGCACGGGGGAGTCCGAGGCTTTCTCCCTCGACGGTCTTGTCAACGACAGCCCGACACTACAGGAGGAGGTGTACCAGCCTGGCGAGGAGGACCCCGGCGCCAAGGCAGACGAAGCTTACCAAAAAGAAGAGGACTTGGAGGAACACGTAGATGCTGCCCGCATCACACTGACCAACGAGACAGCCACCATCCATCCGCCAGCCTTTGTGAGTCTCCAACATACCCGTCTCCAAAATGCTTACCCGTCTCCAACATGCTGACATGCTGCTGAACCACAAAGACATTTTTATATACACATTTATAGACTATTTATATATAGACATTCATATTAGACATTTATTTTATAAAGAACATTGTATACATTTGAAGTGACTCTCTGTCTCTCTCTCTCTCCCTCTCGCTGTTTTGCAGGAGGACATCTGCAGTGCCAATTCCCTCCCTGGGTTTCAGGAGCTGGAGGCCTTCTGCGCTACACTGGTGCAGCTTGGGAACACTGACCGTAAGCGCTGGGCGGCGGTGTGCCGCAGCAACGCCATCCTCGACGCCTGGAGCATAACAAACAGCCGCAGCAGCACCACCAGCTGTACAGGACCCACTGGGGCAACACCCTCTACTGCAGGACCAAGAGGGATGACCTTGGTGACGCTGCCCTGATCCATTAGGTGAAGATGGCCAGGAGGTACGCGCCGGCCCAGCAAGACATCAGCCCACAGCACAACTGATTCATGTACGTGCTGGTCTTACAAATGCCCGTTGCTTTGGCACCTTTTGCTGAGTTGTGCAGTGTTCTCCTATTTCATGCACTTTTTGACTTGTTATCTGTGTTGTGGTCTTCTGGCCACGTGTAGTGCTACCTTTGGGATTCCTCAGAAGATTATGTCAGAAGCATTCTGCATGGTGTCATCAATAGCCCAGAAGTAGAGATACAATTTGATTTGTAAAACTGAAAGGCACTAACAGGACACCATCTTGTGTTACATCAGTGTGTGTGAGCAGCTGTGGGGCAGAGCGGTCAACCCTCAGACTGAGACTATTAACCGCAATATGTGTAACCTCATGGATATCAACCGCAATTTGATGATGGAGAAGCTCACGGCTTTGCAAAGGCAAATTGAACGATTCGTGTAGTCGTGTAAGTTATATCACCATCATTTCCCCAACTCCCGCCCCAACTTCCCCAACATTTCACTCTAATATGTCCAAAATCCAGAAAAATGAATAATTTTCAACCTAACTTCATCCATTGTTAAGGTTTCTGTACTTCAAATATATAACTGCATATTTCATGAGATAATGTCTCATTTACACACAGCACACATAGCCTTTCATAAAAGTGGCAAGCCCAACAATTATTGACTATTTTTGAAGTGTTAGGGGGAAATCTATGATGGATTTCTTGTTGCCCATTCACCTGGAAGATATTCCTCCAAACACAATGGCCAATTTTGATGTTTTTATTTTTTTAATTACATTCAACTTTATTGTCATTGTGCAGAGTACAAGTACAAAGACAACAAAATGCAGTTTGCGTATAGGCAGGTGGTGAGACAGGTCAAGAAATATGGTGCAGTGAGACTACTATACAATTGATTTTCAGAAGGTGGTTTAGAGTAGTATAAATTAAATATAAATATGTGCACTGTATTAGCAGTTACCTTATAAGAGCAGAATAAATATGGCTATGAATAACAATGTCAGTTGATATTATTTTAAATGTTGGTGACACTATATTAATAAGGAGAATAGCAATAATCAACAATAATGTGAATGCAATATCAATGGGCAACAATAAATGGAAATCAACAAATACTATAACATACAAACAATTACTCAGAACAGCCTAATTAAGTGCACGGTGAACAAATCTGTCTTTACACCCCTGTTGAAAGGTGCATGCAAAAACACAGAAAGCAGACAAGGATTCTGTTTTTATAACACATGTATTAAGCAATGAACATTTGAAGATGTATTGTTTTGTTCTTTTAACATCAATAGTAGTTGTGCAGAGGTTGTAACATAATGATAAATACATGCTGTCACATTATGAATACCCTGTCTTGTCTTGCACATCAGAAGCAGCAGTACTATACATCGTTCACCATAGGGACTAGGTATGAGGGAGACTGAGCTGCCAATCTCTCTTAACAAGTCCTGCATCATATCTACAAATATCAGTTCTGCGGATACGTCATCTAGTGTCTCAACATAAAAAGGGTCTGATTTAGCGTGGCAGAGTGCTGATTGACAATAACAATGGTTCCCTGCAGTGTTTGGTGGATTCCCATTGATGTTTGTGCGTTCTGTTTGACTACATTTTATGTGTGTGGCATCTCATCCCTCAGTTGTCTAACATGTTTGCTCACGGCTACTGAATAGTTCAAGCAGCATCTCTAACGTTTCATCTAAGCATGGACAACAAAGTGCTGCAATACGTTGGAAATAAACCAAAGCTAAAACTAAACATGGCATTACTGTAACTACAAACAAAATGGCAAAGCCAAATGCAGCGTCGGAGTTCTGTTATTATCATAGTGTTATTAGCATACTACACAGCAGATGATCTCTTCGGTAGCGAACGTCAAGCAATCAACAGCTGCGAGTTATGACCGGCATCGAAGTTATGTGGAT
Source organism: Alosa sapidissima (assembly GCF_018492685.1). Lineage (NCBI taxonomy): Eukaryota > Metazoa > Chordata > Actinopteri > Clupeiformes > Clupeidae > Alosa > Alosa sapidissima. The sequence goes on along the minus strand of NC_055966.1, from coordinate 20,842,059 downwards.
TATTTGCAGTCAACGGCATGAGGAAAATAGATATTTGTGCGACAGTTCCTTAAGATTGAGGTTAGATGTACGAGTCTCATTTCTACTTTCCAAAGTTCATAACAAATCACTAACGTAACGTAACCGCGCGCCACTGTGTACCATTTATAAACGTCCGGCGAAGGAAAAAGGGAGCACGTTTGCACAGATGTTCCGTCTACAATGTAAGCCATAGTGTAAGCAACGAGGAGAACGTACTGATGCAAAATATAGTTTTACCAACTACTTAGAGCTTTGCAGGATCTTCACTTTTGGTACACATGTCATCCCACCAAGATCACGATAAACATTTAAGCAAAAATAAGTTGGTCCGCTACACGTAAAACAACGCTCCTAGATTCACTAGAACTAGAGCTAGCCTCGCAAGGCGCATAACCTTTAACCAGAGAGGGTTAATCAAGGATCTTTGCTTTAACATTTACTAGCAATTGAAGGTTTCACTAATGTTTGAAACGTACACGAATGTTGTATTCTTCATAATACAATGAACATATAGTTAGAAACCACAACCATCTAGTTTTAAAATAAAATTTCACATTGAGAGGGGGGTGCACCGTTCCTGGAGGTACTGCAATACCAGGTCGATGCGTGGAGTGGACGGAGCAAGCCCCTATTCCATCTCCCTGTTCCAAAAATCAATTTAATATATGGTCCCCGGGTAGGGGACGTATCAGATATTAAACTGATAAGAACAGATACTACACTTGATCTTAGCCAAAAGGCCGAGAAGCGATACCGAGAAGATCGACATGTAAAGGACTTCATTCCTCGTCGTAATCTTCACGATTGCAGTGTTCATTGTAACCGGTACATATTTCTTTACCAGGACGCCAGGATAGTTGCGCCTTCACGTGACATTACCTACTAAACGTTTTAAAATAATTTAATCACTTTATATTTCTGGCTTTGAAATAGATGTTTTGAATAATGCCTTAGGCGAGGCAACCACTCAACCAATCACAAACGAGTACATAGAACATAAGATGTACAAATAATATGAATACGATTTAAGGGAAAGTGTACGGATAGGGTGTATGAATTAAAGCATCTGAAACACTCATCACATAGGTGGTTGCAAGAAATAGCTGTGGTTCCTATTTTAACGTTTAATCGTCGTATAAAAATGGGGATCCCTCCACCTAGTGGATAAATGTGATACAACAATGTAAATACAGCGCTGGTCAGACTTTAGACTGTCATACAGCGTTAGAACTAGAAAATGCTGAACATATAACAAAATTCTAATTAAATACACTGATTGAACCACTGAATAAGCATGATACATGGATATTTGCCTTGATACAAGCATGATACATGGATATTTAATTAAAACCACTGACACTCAAAACCAAAAGCCTTACTAGGTCTACATGGCAAAATACATATGGTAAGGTATTGTATATCCTAAAATCTGTATTTCGGCATGCACTTCTTGCATGCACGGCAACATTAGTATATTCACCACAGCAAACTACTATGCATTGCTGTGACAACGCACAGGGACCTTGCTGGATTTTAATGTGGTAGTAGTTTGCAGTTCTGGTGAAAGTTGACATTTAAACTCAATAGCCAATGAAATTACATCCCTGCCATCCCTGCTGCTCTAAGCAACATGATCAATTTTCTATTTAAAGAACCCGGACTGCATACAAGCACAATATTATTTTTGTTTGTTTGTGATGAATACACTACAAACACCATGAGGAAAACGGAGGAAATTGTCAGGAACTATTTTGGCTTAGAATTACAAACTTCTCTGTAAATAGTACTATTAATTCTCTAAAACACATGTTTAATAAAACTACATTAAAGTCAATGTGCGTCATATCAACAGATTATTTTTCAAATTCCAGAGAAGGGCCTTCAAAAGAGGATAGGAGAAGAGGAGTGAGAAGAGGTTCGACATGTTTGCATGATTTTAAATTGATCGAAGTCAAAAGTATTATGAGGGAATGCAAAAGGGGCTCTAAAAATAAATTCTTACCTCTAAAAAGAATTCCCACCATGGTCCTTCGGGGGCTCAATATATTTTTTATAATCTTATACTTTTTTAATCTCATCTTATTTTATTATTTACTTTAGTAATTATTAACTACTTTCATTCTTTTATCCATTTTATTCATATTCGTTTCCATTGTGCAGTCATGAAGTTAACCAGGTTTACATTCCATTACTAGTTGTACACTGTTATAACTGTATGTGACAAATCTCGTTGAATCTGGATCACAATGGTGGTACATTAACTTTAGCATTATAGCAACTTTCCCCCCCCCTTATGCTTGTGGAATGGAGCTCGTATTTTTAGAGACTAAAAATGGCATGCTTATCAATAAAATTCTAATACCACTACCATCTTGAGCACGTCAACCCAAAATGTTGCCACATGTACATCCCTCAACTGCTGAAAGTACGACCACTACTTCTGCTGCAGACACATTATTTTTTAACATCATATCAGGGGAGAGCGCGAACGCAGTCCCCCACTACCAGAAATTATGCAGTCGAGATTCCCACATTTGGGGAATTCGCAGAGGTCGTCGCGGGCGACGTGCATTGCCAAGTGTAGACTGTAGACAGTTGTGGCCTCTCATTGGCCCAGAGTCTACAGTCTACAGTTGAACTGTAGACTCTGGGCCAACCACAGCGCCGAACTGTCTACAGTTGTCGACGCGTTGTCGACGCGCCGACTGTGGACAAGCAGGACGACCAATCGGATAGCCGACAGAGCGGACTGTTGACGGAGATCGGAAGACGAGTTTTGAGAATTTAAAGGTAAGTAATAATGATGTATTATCGCGTAAAAAACAGATAAATATGATTGTACTTCGACGTGATGCATGACTATGATTCATGACTATACTTAACCATTCATTCGATGATGTGTGAGAACGAAAAGCGTCCGCTAGCACGACCGTTTCATTCATTCTACGTTAGCGTCACCCACCGCTATGTTTATGTTTATGTTAACGTCTGTCTTTAATATCTCATCATATGTTACATTGCAGTCTTCGATTGTATTACTTAGTTATTTCTTAGTTATAACAGTATTGACACCATGGCCTTTGGAAAATGACGCGAACGTACGTCACTAAGTACAGAAAATACATCACTTCACGGGAAGTGGCCATTCTCAAACAGTATGCAAGCTCACACAAGCTTAACAGTAAATAAAACCAACGATACTACCGTTATTTCATCGATAACAAGTAGGACTTTAGACTGTACATAAACTGTACACAATTCCGACTGGCCATTGGTCTAAAGTCTACAGTTACTCGAACCGCTATGGCTGATTGGTTTAGAGTCTACAATCACCACGTACTCCCGCCCCCTCCTGTATTTTAAGTAATTTATTCAGTATTATTATTATTATTCTATTGTGAGCGACTCTTTGGGGAGGGGGGTTGTGTGTTTTTTAATAATAATGATAATAATAATAATAATAAACGCCTGCAGGGTGTATGAAGGGGTTCAGATATAGTTTGTTGTAACATGTTTACTGATTTTTATTTATTAATTCGTTTATAATTGCCCAGAGATGGATCCATTGATGCCCACGCTGTGCATTCTGGACACAAGTGTGCCCAAGGATAGGCAGCAATGTATTCTTAAGGCAACGAAGGAGGCCAAGGTATACAAACCGCCCACCACAGATGACCGTGAGCTGAGGGATGAGAAGGCGGCTTATAAGAAAGGTAATACCTTGGCAGTAGGGTCATAGATGGGGTTTTTTTCCACCGCAGTCAAGTCATGATAGTGCACTAGAGCTAGAGCTCTGCACTAGAGCTTCTGTGCTTGCGTGTTATCTATCAAAAGGCCTAACAATTTCTGTCTTCAGCTACAAAGAGATGCCTGCTGCTCACGTCAACGCCAACGGAGGTGCAGTGTCTGGGACAGCTGATCCTCACATTTGGAAAATACAACGGCAAAACTTTCAAGTGGCTGGTTGAAAATGATGTCGGATACATTAAATAGTAAGCATGTTGCACTAAACAGAATCAAACTATTTTCAGTATGTTTGTCATAAATTAATTATGCTTTCTTTGTCATGTTTTAGTATCCTTGATCGCCATGTCAAAGAAAGCCGCCATCCTGGGAGAAGAGCCACTAACGACGACGAGTGGGTAAAGGATTACCTCCTACAATATGTGCAGCTGTTCCCTCCGGTCTCCTGCCATCTTGAAATGTATGTAGACAGGGCCATTTACGGGCAAGGCCGCTTCAGGTCTTTTACATTTCAAGAAATGTGGCAGTGGTACAGTCTGCACAAGCGCCTGCAAGCTGACCCTCAAGCTGGGAGTGACCACGAGAGGAAGATGGCTCAGGAGGCTTACTGCTCCATCAGACAGTGGCTTGTCATGAAGGAGGATGACATCACCACCAAGTCCCTGAAGCGCTTCAGACAGTATATTCTCGATAAAGAGGTAGGTTAAGGTGACTACACAGCCGTGGTTGTTAGTACACATGCTATGTTAATACAAACGTCAAAGCTGGAATTCACCTGTATTTCACAGAAACCTGCAGCAACTGCCACCTCCACCTCCAGCACACCGCACGCAGCGACTGCCACCTCCAGCACACCGCACGCAGCGACTGCCACCTCCAGCACTGCCACCTCCAGCACACCGCACGCAGCGACTGCCACCTCCAGCGCTGCCACCTCCAGCACACAGCGCTTTCCTGCGAGAAAGGTAGGTTAAGATGACGTTAGTAACAACCACTGAAGTTTGTATTGTATTGAAACTCACCTGTATTTTACAGACACCTCGACAGGACGTGGTCCCTCCTGTAAAAACTGCCACCCCCAGCTCATCAGGGTCCAAACAGGATGACTCTTGGATGGATGATTCTCTGCTGGTTGAAGCACTTGCTACCTTTGAAAGACAAGGTATATCACAGCACAAAGCCTGTATTAATGCAGTCAAATAAGTGAGCACCGCTCTTCCTCCGTCTCCTACCTAAGTGTTCATTCTCATTTCACAGGGGATGCAGAGGGCAGCCAAAGAGAACTTGAAGAGGGTCAGCCAGGCACTCAGAAGCCCAGCACTAAAAAGCTACGCACCATCGCACCAGCAGCTGTAAGGTCACAACTTATACACCTGAGCACACCTGACTCTCCATTCTCTACCTACCTGGAAAGTGGCGCAGGCCACCACATACCGCATCACCATAAAAGTTTACACTCACATAGTATACATTATTACATACACTTTTATTAATTTTTTTAGGCTCCTGCTGCTGCTCCTGCTGCTCCTGCTCCGGCTCTGGCTGCTCCTGCTGCTGCTCCTGCTCTGGCTGCTCCTGCTGCTCCTGCTCTGGCTGCTGCTGCTCCTGCTGCTCCTGCTCTGGCTGCTCCTGCTGCTCCTGCTCTGGCTGCTGCTGCTCCTGCTGCTCCTGCTCTGGCTGCTCCTGCTGCTGCTGCTCCTGCTGCTGCTGCTCCTGCTGCTCCTGCTCCTGCTGCTGCTGCTGCTCCTGCTGCTCCTGCTGCTGCTGCTCCGCGGGCGCTACCTGAGGTAATGCATATAAGTTAATGCTAACTAGTTAATACTGTTCAGTTATGAGTACTGGGTGGTTGTTAGATATGGTTTTGTCTTTGTTAAACTACCAGATTACATTTGAGGGCTGGCACAAAATGTGGGAGGCTGTTCCACATGGGCTGCCACAAGCTGATTTAAAGTGGCTGAAGGAGGACGGCGTAAAGGGGGCTGTTCCAGAGGGCAACATCGTACCAGGACAAACATGGGCGTACGAAGTGGAGGAAAGTCCTCAAGGATGACCGGATGTGGTTTCATCCCCCGGAATTCCCTGGAGTGGCGGGACAGACAGTCCCCTTGGCAGACTCCTTTTTTCACAGCAGTGTTTTTTTTTTTTTTTGGAGACCAGTAGGGGTGTGGCGGTACAGTCTTCGCTGTCCCAGGCCGGAGTGCCCAGCAAGTGGCAATAAGACTGCTTTTCTGTACCGTTGTGGTACTCCCACATGGTCAGACAGATCTGCAGCATGTCTGGCTGGTACTCCATGCTTACGGAGGCGCTGGCCTGCAATGCATGCAGGAAAGCTGCCAAGGAGTCGGAGGAGCATTCCATTGGCGTTTCCTGTCATGGGAGGCAGGCATCATGGATCAGCTCAGCCCAGCTCACAAGGCTATGTTCCCTGCTGTGCTAACATTACGGTGAGTGAGTCTGCATCATTTCACAGCTATTTGAATTGTAAATCATTGCAATACATGAAGATTCAAGGGCATTAAATGATTGTGCTCTTATTTCAAGGGTGGTGTGGACAAGCAGGTGATCCGCCTGACGAGGGCAACACCATGTCCAAGGTGTGGAGACAGGTGCTGGAGAGCCACTGCGAGGAATACCTGCAGAGGAAAGACCTCTACACCACCCTCCTCAGCCAGTACACCGCACCTGGAACAATCACAAGTAAGTCAGATTTTGTTTTTCTTTCAGTGTCAAGGTTGTGCAGGCGGACCCAAGTGCAAGACTCCTTCAGGCAGAACTTCAAAAAACACACTTTATTGACTGACAAACTTCTAACCGACAGAACTTACTGGGTAAACAGAGAGACAATCCGACAAGAAACAGAGAAACAGGAGGGTAGAAATACACATACCAATTAACAGAAAGACAGAGGACTGGACGAAACCAACGAGACAATAACAGGGAACAGGTGAGGAGGCAGAAATGGAGGGAAAACTAACAAGACAGGAAGCACAGACCAAATAAGGAGATGGGGCGGAGACAAAGACAGGTGACAGGCAGATAACACAAAGCACATAGACCTCTCCAGAATAAGTCTTGCCTCCTAACTTCCGTATCCATCCAACCTTCGGTCGTCAAATGGGAAATAACATGGCGTTTTGAAAGATCGTACCTGTCAAACTCTGTAGGTGACAAAGTAGAAAAAGCTGCTGGGCAGATTGGCCTACACACTTCTGCCATCTAGTTTCCACTGGATTTTTTGATTGTCGGTGCCGTTTAAAGGGACACCAGGCAAGCCTGATGCTTTTTCTCTACGAAACTCCCCCTCGCTCTTTTCCTTTTCTTTGCATCTTTCGTCAAGGGTTTTCGCTGCTTCTTCGCCGGCTCTGCCATTATACACACGTTTGCAATAATCGCTAGCGTTTCATTAGCCTGTCTCTGTGCTGTGGATGCAGGATGTAAACTGATCCTGCTTCGGTCGGCGGGTACGATACACTGAACTTGCAAGCGGGATATTCTTCCTACAGGCAGTAGGGGCGGGCGAGAGAGTCTTCATTCGCCCTGTAATGAGTCATTTAACCATATACCGACTTACAAAGATGAGTAATTAACACAAAAACGTTGCCTGGTGTCCCTTTAAGTAGTATACTACTTAAACGGCACCGACAATCAAAAAATCCAGTGGAAACTAGATGGCAGAAGTGTGTAGGCCAATCTGCCCACCAGCTTTTTCTACTTCGCTACCTACAGATGTTTTACCGGTATGATATTTCGAAACGCCATGTTATTTCCCATAGACAATCGACGCCCGGAAGTTGGATGGATACAGAAGTTACGGAGGCGGGACTTATTCTGGAGAGGTCTATGGGGAACAGGCAAAAACAAACACAGGACAATGCACAAAATGGCCACCAGGGTGGCACAAATTCAACAGTCCAGGCCAGATCCTGACATTTAGTGTTGAGGCAAAGACTAAAATAGTGAGACAGTGAAACAGTGCAGATTGCAGACAAACACAACAGAAAGTCTTCATTGTAATAGAGTACATAAGCTCTAATGCTACTGCCAATTCTGAAAATGAGTTGATCCATCACTAATAAGGTCTGTATCTGTGTATATTTTCTCTGCTTTCAGGGAATTTGAGCATGTCCTTTCAGCTACCTCCACCAAGGGCAGAGCTGCCGTCTCCCAAACTGCTATGGAAGGCCTTCCTCATTGCGGAGACGGACAACATCGAGGACTACCGCACTCAAATAATGTCCACCTTTGGAAAAGTGCTCAAGTACGACTTTACCAAAAAGGTAAATTAATATTAATAACACCTCACTAAAACACAAAGGTCAACAGTGTACCAAAACATTTTTATCAATGTTAATCTGTTATCAGATCTGCAAGAAACTGTCTGGGGATGGGAAAGGCACGGCGGAATGGTGCACCGTGACCAATGAACATGGGCAGATCCTCATGTCAGTCTTGACGTGTGAGGAGTCCCTGGAGAAGCTGCGGCCAATGGCTGAAGGCCTCATGGACTGGTACACGAGAGCAGGAGAGGCGCCTCCTGAACTCATGTACGTGGACCGTGGCTGCTGTCGTGTCCATTGGGTCTCCTCTTTGGAGCAGCTGTTCAGCAATTACAGAGGCTGGTATGCTGGTACGGCATTTTTCACTGGATACACTGATTTGATGCCGCCGTCAGATCACCATCCAAAATATGCCCTGCACTCTCCCTGCACAGCTGCACTCTCTGCTGCTGTCTGCTCGTATAACGACATGGCACTGCTCTTGCAGGCCATACGTGCAGGAGACTCCACGCATTACCACTCCCTGACCGATGGCCAGCTGATCTGTGATGAGGATCATGGTGGGGACCCAGGAGACGTTTGTGCGAGTCCAGCGGCCCACCGATGTCTTGAAGGGAGCAGCAGGGATGGACGAGAACCAGGTACATCTGTTCAAGGACCCAGCAACGGTGGATCATGTCTGGCAGAACCAGCAGAAACACCTGGAGTGCCTCCAGGACCCACCAGGGAGGAATATGTACACCGTTACCAAGTACATCACGCGTAACGGTGTGCGCCTTCCACGGTACACAGCAGTGTGAGGCAGCAACAGCCTCGAAGGCGTTCACTGCTTTCTGCCCAGCATGATCCCTGGGCCCCACTGTGCTGCTGTCCCCTTCCAGGTGTATCTGCTGGCTGGGATCGCGCGCTGGAACAACGATCGGGAGTCCGCGGCAGTCAAAGGCCAAAAGGGGAGGCAGCACCAGGTCTACGTGTCACTGCTGGTCCATCGGCTCAACCAGAGGTGCCAGGAGCTTTTTGGGACTGTGGAGGAGGTAAACTACAGGCTGCCTGTTCCCCCTGGTGATGAGCGTATTGGACTTGAGTATCTGTTTGCCCAGTCGTCAGACTCAGTGCTCCTGACCATTACGCACACACCAGAGAGATGCTGCGTGTCGATGAGGATGAAGCTTCTGCCGACCAGCTAGTCGAGTCCCCGGAGGAGGACGATGTGGGCTACACCTCTGACGGTGAGAGCGACAGTTTTGCTCCACTCAGGAGAAATCTGTGCCTCACTGACCAGGTTGTGGCTGCAGAACTAGATCCCTGTGTGGACGATGTGTGTGGCCCGAATCACCTCCCTGGGTACCAGAATGTTGAGGAGCTGAGCAACATACTTGTTGAGATTGCGCTGAAGGAGGGAAAGCTTGCTCTCAGTGACCCTACAAGGCAGAAGGTCATCAGTGCCTGGAGCAAACTTGACCTCCACGACCGTAACATCCAGCAGTTTGACAGTCTCTACTCAGCACGCTGGGGCAATGCGCTCTTCAGCCGCACAAATGGAGATCCAGCAGACTCTTCCATTGCCCACCTGCTGGACTCTAGGAAGAACCGCCTTATGTACTGCCTCATTAAACAGCTGTGGCTTCACCCAAACTGTGGAGCGAAGACTCGTGCGTCGCCGCAGAAACAAAAGGTCACCAGGCTGTACCAGCGTGTCCAGCAAAGGGTGACTGTTGATGACCCTGTACTCAGCAAGCTCGGGATTCCCATCCTGAAAATTAACACCAAAAGCGTTGCTGAGTTCATCAGGAGACAGGAGGCCTTGTCCACCAAAAATGTCACCGATCAAGGCCTATCCATCCTACGCCATCAGCAGTCTCTTTCTGGCACCAGCAAACCCCCAGCACTGGAGCTCCCAGATGAACGGCCCCACACCAGCCGGCCTCAAGTGCAGTATGAGGTCACTCTGTCTCTGCAGGAACCAGGAGACTAAAACAGAGTCGCTCGTAGTTTGCCTCCACCCTCCACTCAGCCACCGCCACTTTCCTCCACTCTGCCAGCTCAGCCACAACCATTTTCCTCCATTCTTCCATAGCCGTTTTTATCCACTCTGCCACACACCGTTGCTGCCGGACTCCAGCCGAAAGGTCACAAAAAGTACAAAAAAAAAACCTATTGTGAGAGCACAAAGTCATCCCCCTCAAAAGGACTTGAAGGGAAAACTTTTAACACATTTGAAGACTTTCAAGAGGCAGTGGACCTCGTTTTGGGCCCTTGAGTGACAAAGGGGATGGGTTGTAAATAGTTCTTTGCTGTACACAGGTCACCAATCCTCCTCTTCCTCTCCTCCACAAACTTGCACCCCAGTACCTCCACACTTAGTCACGGACCCTCCGGGCCTCTGACAACTACCAGATTCTGGACCTTTGGAACAGAGACCCTTCTGTGCTGAAAAAAGCACATCTAAGCACTGAGGCCTTTGGCCCCTAACCCTGCTTTTTTGTAAGGTCAAAATGGGTATCTTGATACAAATCTAATTTATTTTATCCAAGAGTGAAAGATCAAAAATCACCGCACACTGATCACTGTAACTTAATATTTATTGTAGAACGAACAACGCGTTTCGCCTAGCGCTTCATCAGGTTCGCTCTGTACCATCCCCCCTTCCTTTCCACAGGTGAATAAATCAGGTAATGTCACATGACCTTGTTGGGACAGGGCTCTACAGTGCGCCCATTTCACTCGCATATGCGACTAAATATTTCGGCGTGCGAACGTGAAAAAATATTTAGGCGCACTCGTGCGAGTGACTTTTCACAGCATTTTACACGTATATATTTTCTATAGAAACAGTTGCAAATACATCATGAGGAAAGTAGGACACTATATTACGGGGAGATCAGTTATTCAAATCTTATCTAGTCTGTAGTCTACTATCCTGAATGTAGTTGTTAATGTTACGGGCCGCGGGGAGTGAGAATCATAAAAAAAACTACATTGCCCACACACTAACTATTTCAAAACAGCACGAATTCATTTCTTTCTTAAAACATCCTCTGATATCATATCAACAAGTAAGCCTAGTTAACGTTAACGTTAGTAGGCTAGTCTAGCTTGGAGAACTTTGACAAAATGCAGAGCATAAGTGCCTTTTTTAAACCACCCAATGGACAGGAAAAAAACAAAAACACGAGCGAGGAAGAAAGTGTCAAAAAGAAGGCTAAAACGGATGAAAAAATCTACAAATTCAACCAGGATTGGCTAAAGGATTTCGAGTGGCTAGAGTACCAGGCATCGACGAAGCTAATGTTCTGCAAGTTTTGCAAACAAGCCCCGCTGTCACTCGCAGGTTCCTCACTTTTTATCTCCGGTAATCCGAATCTGAAGTCTGCTGTGGTGAAACACTCGACATCCACTCGGCACTCTCGCTGCAGGGATGTATTCATCAACAAATCACAGCCCAGCAATCCACGTACGGTTGAAGCCGCTGTTAGCAGGCAGGTAGCATTAAGTAACCAAGAAGCTATTCGTCAGCTAAAAATTAAATTCAATCTAATTGCCAAAGAAGAAGTACCATTTACCAAATTCGGACCAATGATCGCACTTCACCACAAAAACGGAGTTGACATTAATCCTACATATGATAACGATGTGAGGTGTGCGGAAATGATTGGGCAAATAGCTGAAGACATAAGGGACGCTCTGGCTGACCAGATCCAAGCAAGCCGTTACCCGTCAGTCCTGATTGATGGCGACACTGACATCTCAAACACCGAATGTGAGATTGTCTATGCGCGTTTCCTGGAGGATGGGAGACCCGTGACCCGCCTCATTGGTCAACAGAGTATAGAACACGCCCATGCACAAGGTAAGTGTTTTGCAGTTTTAATTCTACCCAATAATACTTGATATTTTGGAAAGTTAAGAAATCTATCTGAACAAATCAGTAGTAATAATAATAAAAAATATATTTAACATTTCCAATGGTCAAGATGCAATATAAATACATAAATAAATAAAAGGAAACCAGGGCTAAGGCATGTCTGCTTCTATAAGAAAGAGTAGGTCATGCATAATGAAAACACAATTGGAGAACATGAAGTTATTTAAGTTATATTTGATTTAATCATGCAATAATGTACTGTCTTTCTGTGTTGATGTTGTTTATTGCCTTTTGTGAAACTTAACTTTAATGTCATTTTAGGTATTCTGGATGGAACCAGTGCTGCTTTTGATGCACTTGGCACAGTTGACTGGAAAACCAAGTGTGTTGCATTTGGGGCAGATGGTGCAGCAGTTAACATGGGTGTCCATAGGGGAGTAATTGCCTTACTCAAGAGGGATGTGGGAAACCATGTTATCCCTATCCACGGCATGCCACACAGGTCAGTATCCTCAATATCTTTAACAATTTAATATGGGCTCATGAGTGTATGTCTGACATTAGCACATTTGAGCTTTTTTGTTTTCAATGGCTAGGTTGGAGTTGGCCATTCTGAATTTACAGCGCAAGGATGCAATGGTCACAAAAGTATACAACCTTCTCCATCTTGTGTGGAAGACCTACCACTTCAGCCCTAAATCCAGGCGTGAGCTGAATACAATTGGGGAGGAGCTTGGAGTGGGGATCTGCACTCCTTCAAGTGTAAAAGGAACAAGGTGGATTCCCCATGTCCACAGAGCACTTAATGTGCTCCTTTGTGCTGGAAGAGGTGGGAATCTGGCAACTGACAGTGGTCAGTATGCCGCCATTCACCACCACATGGAACACCTTGCCTCATCTGCAGCCAATGCAGACATACAAGGTCGTGCTAAAAAGGTGAGTTTTGTAAAACTGTTCAGTACACACTGCTTTGAGGGTGACTTGATATGAATGAACATTTTAAAAATGTTTTTTTCCCCTTGAACTCCTGTCCTTTTTTAGATTAGGAAGGAAATGCATGAAGTTAACTTCTGTGCATTTAGCCATTTCCTGGCTGATGTTTTTCATGAGCTGGCCTCACTCAGCTGCATCCTTCAGAGGAATGATCTCATTCTACCTCAAGCAGTTTCAGAAAATAGGAAGACAGTCATGGTACTGCAGGCTATGCAGGGAACCCCTAAGAGAGGTGGCATGCTATGCCAGTTTTTGGCTTCTCTTCCAGGACCGCAAATGGAAGAAGTCACATTTCAGGTTTGTTAGGGATACAGAGGATAGCATACATCTCAATACATTAGCGTAGCTGAGACTGCATTTTGCTGAACAGTGATTTACAACCATAAAGTTGTATTCTACAGCACCACAGTACACAAGCAATGTCTCTTACATTCTCTCTCTTCATTCTTTGCTCCTATCAGGGTGTGCCACTCTCTGGTGATGTGACGGGTAACTTAGGCAATCAGAAACTAAAAAAAAACATGACTGCTGTGATTGCCATCACTGTGGAAGCCCTGAATACTCGCTTTGGTAGTCTGATCAATGCGGAAACCCAAGACTACTCTGTGGTAAATTGTTTCACAATTTTCAACCATGACACATGGCCTGAAAATAGTGATGAGCTCCTCAACTATGGATCTGACAAGGTGGAAGCCCTCGTGGAACACTTTAGTGATGTGCTTACTAGGCAAGTTGTGATCATATACGGTTTGAACAGTTTATCATTGTATGAGATAGATCAGTAACTTTATTCTCTCTTTAGCTTTGGATGCCAGCTTGAAGCTATACAAGAGGAATGGCAGAGTGTTAAGACACTCATAAGCCACACATTTCAGGACAAGTCCTACAGCAGCTTATGGCAAATGCTTTTGACTAAAGAGCCATATAAAACAGACTACAAGGTAATAATATACACAAAGTTCAACAACACCAAAAACACTTAAAAGTTCTATCAGCGATAGCGGGGATATGTCACTTCTGTTGATGTTCAAACAAAACAGAGAGCTAGCTCACTAAACAAAATTATTTGTTTAATCAATCAGTATAAATTCCTATTTAAATGACTTAATTGTTTTACAGAACCTCCTGCACCTAGTTGAGATCCTATTGATTCTGCCCATTTCTGCTGCGCAGTGTGAGCGCGGTTTCTCAGCACAAAAGCGCATCAAGAGCAAGAGCTCTTTAAGAAGTAGTTTGCATGTATCTACTACTGAGGACCTGATTCGGATCAGCACAGAGGGACCCTCCCTGGAACGTTTTGATCCTACAAAATGTGCTGAAAATTGGCTGTCTGCTGGAAAGAGGTCAAGGCGACCAGGCTACAAAGCTTGGCCAAGTGACTCAGACATGATCTTCATTTCAGATGAAATGTGAAACATGCATAGGGCCTACATACAATAATAAATATACAATGAAATCTACATGACGTTTTGTTTGACAGTTTTGGTCTGATGTTCTTAACCTTACAACAAGTATTGTAATGTGTTATTGTTAATAACAATAATAATAAACTTATACAACAAAACTGACTGTGCTCCCAAATATTTGTCTGTGCTCCTAATTATTTTTATTTAGGGGCACCAGTGCTCCTGGTTCAAAAAGTTAGTGTAGAGCCCTGTGGGAGATTAATTAGTTCATAATTTCATTAACAACATCAATATACTTCTTAAACAACACAGAATTAATAAGTTCACATACAACATCAGTAGTTAATAAATTCATAAAACACCTAAGAATTAGTTCATAGGTGACACCAGTAATTCATAAACACCTAATCATTTAGTACATAAGTTCATTAACAGCATCAATCAAATAACATCAGTAATTCAGTGATCAGTAATTCATCAATTTATAAAATCCACCTATCCACCTGTTCATAAATTCAACAGTTCATCATCATCAACAGTTCATCAGTTTATCAACACCTCTAACATTTAATTAATTCCACAACATCAAGATGTGCATAAGACAGTACCTTATTAGTTTGAATATACAAAATTATTTTTACAAGCCAGTTATTCTGTTCACAAAAAACACTCAAGTCTTGTTTTTCATTAAGTCCATATGGTTCGACTGTATTCAATTTGTGAATCCAGTAAGCCTCCCTTTTAAGCAATGGTTTTATCAAATCACCACCTCTTACATTAGGTTCAACCCTCTCAATGCCAATGAATCTCAATGTAGTGGCTGAACCATGATTTCTGTCCTTGTAATGTCTAGCGATAGCGTAATCCATATTGTTGTTTCTAATAGAAGCTTTGTGTTCAGCAATTCTTAACTTCAAATTTATTTTTGTTTGGCCTATATACATCAAGCCACAAGGCATTTTAACATGTACACTACATGTGTAGAGAGACAATTGATAAACTGTTTGATGCCATACTTTTCACCTGAGTGTGGATGGGTGAATGTTTTGGTGTCAACAGTATTTGAGCAGTGTGCACACTGGCCACACCTATAATTAACATAAACATTACATTACATTACATTACATTACATTTAGCAGACACCTTTTGACCAAAGTGACTTACATATGTCAAATACAAGGGATTACATTGTCCCCGGAGCAACTTGGGGTTAAGTGCCTTGCTCAAGGGCACAACGGTGGAAGCCGGGAATTGAACCGACAACTTTTAGGCTACTGCACACTAGCCCAGCTCCTTAACCACTACACTACCACAGCCAATTTGTAACTGGAGGTTCTTGGTACATAGAACTGACTACTAAATCTTTGATATTCTTGCCCCGTTTGAAGCAATGTCGTGGTTTAGTTGGTAAGTGGCTCAGACTCGGGTCGCATTCAAGGAGTTTCCAATGTTTGTTGATTATTCTTTTCACCTGTGTGGAATTTGTGGAGTATTCGGTTACAAAAGTTACTTTACTCTCTGATTTCTTAGGAGTAGGATTCAACAGTTCATTCCTATTTTTCTGGCCTGCCTTTTCAATTGCCTGATTAATCACTGCCTGGTTATATCCTCGTTCTATGAATTTTTGAGACATTTCCTTGGCTTTCAGCTGAAGGTTTGTGCACAGGGACACCTATGGACTTTGATTACTAATTTATTTTATATTTTATTTAACAACTGTTGTGTTTGACACATTTTGCTCTCTACACTTTGATCCTATTTGGTCCTATGTTTCGCACTTGTTGCACTCCCATTTCATGCACGTATTACAAGGGCCTGTGTGGGAGCAACGGCCTGGAGGGGTTAAACAAATCGTTGCCGCATATGATTCCAGGTAATCTAAGGGAGAAAATTACTTGTTTAACAGCAAAAAAAAAAAGACAACACAATTTTATCACATTGTATCATTCTGATAATACCTGTTGTTGTGATGTTCAGGTCCCCTGTGCAGCCAGATCTACCTCATCAGCTCGGATGCCGTGTTTGGGGGCGGGGGCCGGCACCACCGAGTCTACTATGTGCCGCTCATTGACCGCCTCAACTCCCGCTGCCAGCAGCTGTTTGGTGAGACGGTGGAGAGGAACTTCAAGGCCCCGGCCGACGTCCAGTCAGACGAGCTGCTCGGGCTCGAATACCTTTTCAGCCAGAGCATGGGGGAGTCCTTCTCTCTGGAGGGCATCGTCCAGGACGGTCCTGGGCCGGAGGAGGAGGTCATTCAGACTGGGAAGGCCGACGCAGACGCCGTTGCCGACGAGGCATACCAGAGTGACGAGGAGCATCCTGCTGTCCCTGAGCCCTGCATCACGCTGACCAGCAATGAGACTGCATCGGTCAACCCTCCTGCCTTTGTGAGTAGAATACCTACTGATAGAAGAGAATACAGTGATAAATGTGACCAATGAAAAACAAGACATTGTATGCATAGGAACTTACCTACTGTGTGTGTGTGTGTGTGTGTATGTTTTACAGCAGTGTTTCCCAAACTTTTTTTCTGGGGACCCACTTTTTAAAAATGACAGACTATCGCGACCCAACTAACTAACTAGAACAAACTAGATCCTATAGGAAGCTGTTTCAGAAGCTGGGGGCATTCTGTGCTGCGCTGGTGGAGGTCGGCTTGACGCACCAGATGCTGCTCCTCAACACTGCGCAAAGGAACAGGATCCTCGATGCCTGGAATGCAGTGGAGGAGCATGACAAGTAGCCACAAAAGTACCACCAGCTGTACCTCACGCACTGGGGCAACACCTTGTACTGTCGTACAAAGAGGGATGACCTTGCTGACGCCGCCATGGTCCAGAGGGTGAATATGACCAAAAGGTACGCGCCAGTACAACCGTCTTTTGTACGTGCTGGTCAAGCTGCTGTGGCTGCACCCCCCTCAAGGCCTCTCGCTCCAGCCCCGAGAAGGCCAGAATCCTCAAGGCCTACGAGAGGATCCAGCACCGGGTCTTGGTGGAGGACCCGATCTTGTGCAAGGCAGGCATCCCTCTCCCAAAAATAAACACTAAAACGGTCAGGGACTTCATCATCCAGCAGGAGAGGCTCATGAACCTGCACGCCACCAGGCAGACAGCTGTCATCTCAAAGACCACCGCGACCGCCGACAGCTTGATGGCTGTGTTCAGGGCAGAGGTCCAGAGTCTACTCGGTGCCGCTCATGGACCGCCTCAACACTCGCTGCCAGCTGCTTTTCAGGGAGGCTTTTGAAAAGAACTTCCGGCCCGCGGCTGACGTTCAATCCGACGAGCTGCTCGGGCTGGAACATCTGTTTCGGCAGAGCACGGGGGAATCCGAGGCTTTCTCCCTTGACGGTCTTGTCAACGACAGCCCGACACTACAGGAGGAGGTGTACCAGCCTGGCGAGGAGGACCCCGGCGCCAAGGCAGACGAAGCTTACCAAAAAGAAGAGGACTTGGCGGAACACGTAGATGCTGCCCGCATCACACTGACCAACGAGACAGCCACCATCCATCCGCCAGCCTTTGTGAGTCTCCAACATACCCGTCTCCAACATGCTGACATGCTGCTGAACCACAAAGACATTTTTATATACACATTTATAGACTATTTATATATAGACATTCATATTAGACATTTATTTTATAAAGAACATTGTATACATTTGAAATGACTCTCTGTCTCTCTCTCTCCCTCTCGCTGTTTTGCAGGAGGACATCTGCAGTGCCAATTCCCTCCCTGGGTTTCAGGAGCTGGAGGCCTTCTGCGCTACACTGGTGCAGCTTGGGAGCACTGACCGTAAGCGCTGGGCCGCGGTGTGCCGCAGCAACGCCATCCTCGACGCCTGGAGCATAACAAACAGCCGCAGCAGCACCACCAGCTGTACAGGACCCACTGGGGCAACACCCTCTACTGCAGGACCAAGAGGGATGACCTTGGTGACGCTGCCCTGATCCATTAGGTGAAGATGGCCAGGAGGTACGCGCCGGCCCAGCAAGACATCAGCCCACAGCACAACTGATTCATGTACGTGCTGGTCTTACAAATGCCCGTTGCTTTGGCACCTTTTGCTGAGTTGTGCAGTGTTCTCCTATTTCATGCACTTTTTGACTTGTTATCTGTGTTGTGGTCTTCTGGCCACGTGTAGTGCTACCTTTGGGATTCCTCAGAAGATTATGTCAGAAGCATTCTGCATGGTGTCATCAATAGCCCAGAAGTAGAGATACAATTTGATTTGTAAAACTGAAAGGCACTAACAGGACACCATCTTGTGTTACATCAGTGTGTGTGAGCAGCTGTGGGGCAGAGCGGTCAACCCTCAGACTGAGACTATTAACCGCAATATGTGTAACCTCATGGATATCAACCGCAATTTGATGATGGAGAAGCTCACGGCTTTGCAAAGGCAAATTGAACAATTCGTGTAGTCGTGTAAGTTATATCACCATCATTTCCCCAACTCCCGCCCCAACTTCCCCAACATTTCACTGTAATATGTCCAAAATCCAGAAAAATGAATAATTTTCAACCTAACTTCATCCATTGTTAAGGTTTCTGTACTTCAAATATATAACTGCATATTTCATGAGATAATGTCTCATTTACACACAGCACACATAGCCTTTCATAAAAGTGGCAAGCCCAACAATTATTGACTATTTTTGAAGTGAAATCTATGATGGATTTCTTGTTGCCCATTCACCTGGAAGATATTCCTCCAAACACAATGGCCAATTTTGATGTTTTTATTTTTTTAATTACATTCAACTTTATTGTCATTGTGCAGAGTACAAGTACAAAGACAACAAAATGCAGTTTGCGTATAGGCAGGTGGTGAGACAGGTCAAGAAATATTTTGCAGTGAGACTACTATACAATTGATTTTCAGAAGGTGGTTTAGAGTAGTATAAATTAAATATAAATATGTGCACTGTATTAGCAGTTACCTTATAAGAGCAGAATAAATATGGCTATGAATAACAATGTCAGTTGATATTATTTTAAATGTTGGTGACACTATATTAATAAGGAGAATAGCAATAATCAACAATAATGTGAATGCAATATCAATGGGCAACAATAAATGGAAATCAACAAATACTATAACATACAAACAATTACTCAGAACAGCCTAATTAAGTGCACGGTGAACAAATCTGTCTTTACACCCCTGTTGAAAGGTGCATGCAAAAACACAGAAAGCAGACAAGGATTCTGTTTTTATAACACATGTATTAAGCAATGAACATTTGAAGATGTATTGTTTTGTTCTTTTAACATCAATAGTAGTTGTGCAGAGGTTGTAACATAATGATAAATACATGCGGTCACATTATGAATACCCTGTCTTGTCTTGCGCATCAGAAGCAGCAGTACTATACATCGTTCACCATAGGGACTAGGTATGAGGGAGACTGAGCTGCCAATCTCTCTTAAAGGGAAACTTGGCAGGATTTCCCCCTCTGCTGGAGAAATTGCACATTATGCTATTTCAAACTGTGTGAAAAGGTAATGATAAAGCACATGGATTTGTTTACAAGCTAGCGAACTGTTAGCATAAGTTTGGCAGAACTATGTGGATGTTACAAGGTAAGAAACACGATTTAAAACGAGTTTCTTGTTTCTCACTTCTCTTTCCGGGACGGTAGTCTCAATGTTGCAAGGTTGATTTTCCGCCTGGGGACGCTAGGCGCAGCGGGGAAAGTCACCATTTTCACCGGAACAGGTCATTTAACCATCCAAATGATTTCTAAACGGGTTTATTAAGTTGAAATAGTTGCCAAGTTCCCCTTTAACAAGTCCTGCATCATATCTACAAATATCAGTTCTGCGGATACGTCATCTAGTGTCTCAAACATAAAAAGGGTCTGATTTAGCGTGGCAGAGTGCTGATTGACAATAACAATGGTTCCCTGCAGTGTTTGGTGGATTCCCATTGATGTTTGTGCGTTCTGTTTGACTGTACATTTTATGTGTGTGGCATCTCATCCCTCAGTTGTCTAACATGTTTGCTCACGGCTACTGAATAGTTCAAGCAGCATCTCTAACGTTTCATCTAAGCATGGACAACAAAGTGCTGCAATACGTTGAATATAGACCAAAGCTAAAACTAAACATGGCATTACTGTAACTACAAACAAAATGGCAAAGCCAAATGCAGCGTCGGAGTTCTGTTATTATCATAGTGTTATTAGCATACTACACAGCAGATGATCTCTTCGGTAGCGAACGTCAAGCAATCAACAGCTGCGAGTTATGACCGGCATCGAAGTAATGTGGATTATTTGCAGTCAACGGCATGAGGAAAATAGATATTTGTGCGACAGTTCCTTAAGATTGAGGTTAGATGCACGAGTCTCATTTCTACTTTCCAAAGTTCATAACAAATCACTAACGTAACGTAACCGCGCGCCACTGTGTACCATTTATAAACGTCCGGCGAAGGAAAAAGGGAGCACGTTTGCACAGATGTTCCGTCTACAATGTAAGCCATAGTGTAAGCAACGAGGAGAACGTACTGATGCAAAATATAGTTTTACCAACTACTTAGAGCTTTGCAGGATCTTCACTTTTGGTACACATGTCATCCCACCAAGATCACGATAAACATTTAAGCAAAAATAAGTTGGTCCGCTACACGTAAAACAACGCTCCTAGATTCACTAGAACTAGAGCTAGCCTCGCAAGGCGCATAACCTTTAACCAGAGAGGGTTAATCAAGGATCTTTGCTTTAACATTTACTAGCAATTGAAGGTTTCACTAATGTTTGAAACGTACACGAATGTTGTATTCTTCATAATACAATGAATATATAGTTAGAAACCACAACCATCTAGTTTAAAAATAATATTTCACATTGAGAGGGGGGTGCACCGTTCCTGGAGGTACTGCAATACCAGGTCGATGCGTGGAGTGGACGGAGCAAGCCCCTATTCCATCTCCCTGTTCCAAAAATCAATTTAATATATGGTCCCCGGGTAGGGGACGTATCAGATATTAAACTGATAAGAACAGATTTTTTTTTTTTTTTTTATTGAATATAAACAGTGCGAAGCAGCCTTGAAAATACAACACACAGGAGATATACACAGGATACACACAACACACAAAAGATACAGAAGGAAGTTTAAGTTTAAGCTAAGCTAGAGGCTGCTGCCATAAACAATAACACATAACATAACATAACAACGACCCAGGCACACAGGCCCGGCCAAACACAGTGAATGACATACACACATATACCAAAAACCTTACCCACCCACAACACACTGTTTAATCCACCCAATACATCAAACCAGCACACCCACAAACACAGAGACACAGATACACAACCCCATCACACAAAACACATCAACCCAAACCCATCGTCCGCTTCACGCTCTCCACGTCCCAACCCCCCACCAGAACAGTAGGGGGCGGCCTCTCCCCCCTCCCTAGCCCCTGTGCAGTTCCACCTCCGACCACCGGGGGCAGAGCCCCCACCGGTGCAGCCGCAATCGCCTCCACCTTCTGCCGACTCACAGGACCTGCCGTTGCACTCCCATCCATTAGAGGGCGCTTCACTGCCCCCGCCGCCGCCTCCACCATCTCCTGCTCCTGCGAAGCAGAAGCATCCGCCCAGCCGGACTCCACCATCTTCCCCACAGCCACGCCCTCCACGACCTCCGACCCAGCCACCCCTTTGACCTTCGGACGGCCATCTTGCGTGCCATGCGGCTTAGCCGTAGCCGTAGCCTCCGAGCAGCCAACCTGGCTACCATGAGGCCCAGCCACCACACCGCCAGCAGACACAGCAGGCACCGGCACCAACACTCCACTCCCAGTCCCCGTCTTCTGCACCACCGGCACCGTCTTTGCAGGCCTCAGCTTCCCCTCACCCGACACCGCGGGAGCCCCCGTACCAAGAGCAGGAGCCCCCGCAGCGCCAGTCACCACCCCAGCATAGCTACGCCGTATCTCACACCCAGCAAACAAGTGATCAGTCCCCCCACATAAAACACACTCCTTCAACTTTACACACTCTTTCACCACATGTCCCACAGCCCCACAACGCAAACATGATTTAACCGTACATTCCCCACGCAAATGCCCCACACCCCCACACCCCCAACACTCACTTGGCAAGTCCGGTATAAACACTCTCCCACGGTCAGGTCCCAGAGCAAACGCGTAGGGAGGCCGCACCACACGACCCCCAGCCGAACGAAAGCCCGCGATAAAGCTCCATTTTCCCGTCCAAAATCCATTAGAATCCAGGATCCGCTGCCCATCCGACAAGTCGATGCAATACCGTTCCAGAAAGCACCGAACATCCTCCAACAGCACGTGGGGGTTGAAGACCTGCACGACGACAGTGTTGGTCGCGCCCCACTTCGCCGCACACATCCCCTCCGCCTCCACGGTTTTCCCAGACGGAATCGTCCACCGCCGATATCCCTCGGTCATCCCCGCCATCGTCCGGAAGGTCAGGTCGAAGCAGGTCCCTTCCACCGCTCCCTGCAGGCACAGCACCTCCTTGTCCGTCATCCGAAGCCGCTCCTTAACGACCTTAGCTCCAAATACCTCCCGAGTCACCATGGCCCTCTTCTCCTCTGGCACCAGAAACCGAATACCAAACTTTGGGATCCCCGTCCATGTTTCTATCGCCACCATCGCTGTCTCCGATATTTGATCTTAGCCAAAAGGCCGAGAAGCGATACCGAAAACATCGACATGTAAAGGACTTCATTCCTCGTCGTAATCTTCACGATTGCAGTGTTCATTGTAACTGGTACATATTTCTTTACCAGGACGCCAGAATAGTTGCGCCTTCACGTGACATTACCTACTAAACGTTTTAAAATAATTTAATCACTTTATATTTCTGGCTTTGAAATAGATGTTTTGAATAATGCCTTAGGCGAGGCAACCACTCAACCAATCACAAACGAGTACATAGAACATAAGATGTACAAATAATATGAATACGATTTAAGGGAAAGTGTACGGATAGGGTGTATGAATTAAAGCATCTGAAACACTCATCACATAGGTGGTTGCAAGAAATAGCTGTGGTTCCTATTTTAACGTTTAATCGTCGTATAAAAATGGGGATCCCTCCACCTAGTGGATAAATGTGATACAACAATGTAAATACAGCGCTGGTCAGACTTTAGACTGTCATACAGCATTAGAACTAGAAAATGCTGAACATATACCAAAATTATAATTAAATACACTGATTGAACCACTGAATAATATGATACATGGATATTTGCCTTGATACAAGCATGATACATGGATATTTAATTAAAACCACTGACACTCAAAACCAAAAGCCTTACTAGGTCTACATGGCAAAATACATATGGTAAGGTATTGTATGTCCTAAAATCTGTATTTCGGCATGCACTTCTTGCATGCACGGCCACATTAGTATATTAACCACAGCAAACTACTATGCATTGCTGTGACAACGCACAGGGACCTTGCTGGATTTTAATGTGGTAGTAGTTTGCAGTTCTGGTGAAAGTTGACATAGCCAATGAAATTACATCCCTGCCATCCCTGCTGCTCTAAGCAACATGATCAATTTTCTATTTAAAGAACCCGGACTGCATACAAGCACAATATTATTTTTGTTTGTTTGTGATGAATACACTACAAACACCATGAGGAAAACGGAGGAAATTGTCAGGAACTATTTTGGCTTAGAATTACAAACTTCTCTGTAAATAGTACTATTAATTCTCTAAAACACATGTTTAATAAAACTACATTAAAGTCAATGTGCGTCATATCAACAGATTATTTTTCAAATTCCAGAGAAGGGCCTTCAAAAGAGGATAGGAGAAGAGGAGTGAGAAGAGGTTCGACATGTTTGCATGATTTTAAATTGATCGAAGTCAAAAGTATTATGAGGGAATGCAAAAGGGGCTCTAAAAATAAATTCTTACCTCTAAAAAGAATTCCCACCATGGTCCTTCGGGGGCTCAATATATTTTTTATAATCTTATACTTATTTAATCTCATCTTATTTTATTATTTACTTTAGTAATTATTAACTACTTTCATTCTTTTATCCATTTTATTCATATTCGTTTCCATTGTGCAGTCATGAAGTTAACCAGGTTTACATTCCATTACTAGTTGTACACTGTTATAACTGTATGTGACAAATCTCGTTGAATCTGGATCACAATGGTGGTACATTAACTTTAGCATTATAGCAACTTTCCCCCCCCTTATGCTTGTGGAACTAAAAATGGCATGCTTATCAATAAAATTCTAATACCACTACCATCTTGAGCACGTCAACCCAAAATGTTGCCACATGTACATCCCTCAACTGCTGAAAGTACGACCACTACTTCTGCTG
The DNA here is from genome assembly GCF_018492685.1 of Alosa sapidissima. Classification (NCBI taxonomy): domain Eukaryota; kingdom Metazoa; phylum Chordata; class Actinopteri; order Clupeiformes; family Clupeidae; genus Alosa; species Alosa sapidissima. Next base: position 20,817,395 of record NC_055966.1, on the reverse strand, counting down.
CAGACACATTATTTTTTAACATCATATCAGGGGAGAGCGCGAACGCAGTCCCCCACTACCAGAAATTATGCAGTCGAGATTCCCACATTTGGGGAATTCGCAGGGGTCAGCACAACCGGAGTGCAATGGCTGAGCCTCGCCCTGGGTGAACCACCTTCTTGATCATGGTATCTCCCCTGCCAGGTAAGTATGAGTTGCTACTGGCAAGCGAGGGTACTAGACTAAGTGACATACATTTCACATATATGTCGTACTATAGATGTGGTTACTATAAAACACATAGGACAATAACACATTCATAGACACGTTATGCCTGGTGACTGTATCAAACAAAAAGTATGCAGTGTTTGAAATAAAGCAGAAAACAAATTCTATTCTGGCTATACCATGATGCACCAGTTACCATGACGTAGTCCATCGCCTACGCAAAGCAACCCATGTGATCATCTTGATGAAATAGCAGAAAAAGTAAATTGTCCTGAACTACAGTATACAATAGGTATACACCTTTATACAATGCAAGGCACCACTAGCACACTACCAGCACACACATTCCACCATTATTATGTTTTTTTGTTTGTTTTTTTAAGTAGTCAGGAGAATCATATCACTGAATGTTATGGGTCAGATAGCTGTCAAGCTAGCAGCATGCATAGCCTATTGTTTATATTCAGACATTCTGTTATTGTCATAATAGATCAGCCTATGAAAGGATGGGGCACTTCTAATAATAATATGACTTTAAACGTTTACATTGTGCAACAGGTGAATATACACATATTTCTACATAATGAAATATAATATACTTTTCCAAACTATTACAACCGGAAATGGTGTAGTCCAGCTCTTAAACGTTCCGACTAGCCTTAGCAACCAGCTTAACATTGGTTCCGACACGCACAAGTAGCCTACGTTATAACTGAATTTGACAATACAGAAACGTTACCAATACAGAAAATCCGCTCATTTGTTGTCTTATATTTTTATTTGTCGGTCTCTTTTTTAAAGTTTTAGATTATATAATGCAACACATAATCTTAGACCTGCGTTTTTTACAAACAGTTGATTAACTGAACTCACTGCAGTTGTGTAGGCTAGTCCAAAATCTGGACGTCGAAGAGTAGGCAGATAGAATAAGACAACAGGCTTGTCAATTCTCTGAAATGACAGTGGTCCGAGTAGCCGACATAGGACTACAATTGAATTATAATGCAGTTATATTTCAGACCACATCTGGGCGGACATTATGGGTCTCAAGAATTCAGAAGAGTCTCGCTGTCTGATGCGATACAATTTTCCCCCACAGGGAGGAGAAAAGTATTTTCTAACTAGGCATGCGGCAGGTCTAAACACTTTGTATTATTAATTTATTTCAATGGCGATTTTATTTTGCAGCGAAATTTCTAAATTAATTACACGTTAATAGCGTAGATGTAGGCCTGATTTTTCATTTGATTGAATTTGCTTTTCCCAAAATAATTAAAAGGTCGTGTAGGCTAAACCGTCAAATACGACTGATTTAAAATCACACCTAAAACGATGCTCAACGAACAAACTTAAATGAATCACTCAAAGAACTGCAAAGAAAAACCCAACCCTTTGCAGGCCACCAAGCTGTTTGGCCACCGCAACCATCCTAGCAGAATAAAGTTGGATATGCCTACATTAGGCTATTGAATACCACGTGCTAATGGTATTAGAAATCAAGCAACCAATAAAGTCAGAAATGTCACGATTAGCACTGTCAGGTACTTTCAGACTGTTTTGCAAGAGGACATAAGCCTAGTCTAACGTAGCCGAAGTTGGGCCCATTCGGAAAAAAACTGTAGGCCTAGCGTGTAATTTGACAACTTAATGTAGGTCTCAAAGCATTGTAAGGAATATTACAGGCCTTACCTTAAGGCATTCCTGCTATTATATAAATATTATGCAATCATTTTACTATGTAAATTCCACACAGGATCCAGCTAGTCACCTGAAGCGCACGTGCACTGGTTCCGCACGTCACATAAAAGCTCTTAGGATTGCCAACAAGGATCAAATCTTGTAACTCCAGCGAAAATTGACACCAGGGTATTTTTCTGCATTTTAAACACATCAAATAAGCTGTGGAGACAGTATTTTCGTTGATAAACCACTTCAGAGCTTGCTCCGGTATACGCTAGCCAGCGAAACGCTTCCCAAATTGCATTTTTTTTTTTAAACCAGTAATATTTTTCAAAACAGCACCAAACATCGTCAGTAGCTTGCTCAGGGCCCCTTCACATAAAACGAAGCACCAACAACGTAGTTATTACAGAAAACTGTTAAGAACACTTACCAATTGACCCCCTGCAGCTCCTCCAACCCCAGCACGAATAAGATTACCCAAACTTGACAGTACAACGAATCCTTGCACACTGTATTTTTTACAGTCTGGTTCAATTTTCGCTGGAGTTACATAATTCATTTAACCCTTAAACAGGCAAGAGTGAAAAAATAGTAGCCTAGTACAGTGTTTTTCAACCACTGTGCCGGGGCACACTAGTGTGCCGTGAGAGGTCATCAGGTGTGCAGCAGAAAATTACCCAAATGTCACTCACTGGTCCAGAAAAGCAACTGTCTCATCAAAGAATTTATAACCACATGCTCTCATTGATTGTATGATTGCACTATTTGTGGTATGCAGGCATTGTACAACGGGGCCCCATATCCAGTATTCACAGAATCATCACATATCCAGTTCATAACAACAATTAAATTAGATAGGCCTATAGTCACCTACAAATGAAACAGAGGGCGCTTGTTTTATTGAGCAGGTCTAGCATAGAAGCCATAATAAGGCCATATCTGTGTATTATTTGAAATTTTAGGCTATGGTATGTTTATTTTTTCTTCACACAGGATGTTAGTGTGCCTTGGGACATTTTAAGTGTCAAAAGTGTGCCGTGGCACAAAAAAGGTTGAAAAACACTGGCCTAGTAAACAATTATTTTATGTTACATTCTGTCTCATTTGCACCCAAGGAAATCATTTCCACTCATTTTTTAAATATTTTAGATATTTTGGATTTTATGAGTTTATCTCCTGGGATACGTTGCCCTAATAAGGTTTAATTTCTGATTTGATACATTTAACTGATAAATCATTGCTTTCCTTGATCATAATACTATTTTTATATACAGTATTTAAAATGGATTTCATATATATTTTTTTTTTTTATCAAATTCTACTATGTAGTATGGAGATGACATCTCATTGGATGTTCTGAATTTACTGGCTTTTGCTGTTGACAGGTGCTTAAACCTTTTCTTCTGCCAACTGTATATAAAAACACAGAAGTACACACAAAGTTATTAAATGAGAGACCATGGCCATTTGTCAGTATTTGTGTACTGGCTCTTCTTTTTGACATACCAAAATGCCGGCAAAATAAAGCCTGTACATACTCAAACGTGTTATGCTATGTGTATAACAGGGGAAATTTGCAGGGAGCCGTCCATACCAAGAGCTTAACAGGCACTGCCCACTCAGGTTCCGGAAGTCACAATCTAATTCACATTCTCCTTTGAGAACTGGATTATAAGCCATAAAATCGTAACCGTCTGAGGTAGATTTAAACCCTATTTTATAAAGTCTATAAATTGCTCTATGCTGTTCTATGGTGCTTTCTGCCTCTTAGTTGCGCACGCATGTTTTCGTGAAGTTGCATAGAAATTCATGTATATGTTTATACATGATTATTAATACTTAATAAATGATGCAATAATATGTTTTGGATGAAGTAATATTTCCATTACTTGACAGTTGTTACATGCACTAATGATTAGCTAGGTTGAGGATACATATTTTATAAACCACTTCCTAATACTATAATTCATGATTAACTCAGGAGTTATAAGTGGTTAGTTAATGATATTTTTGTGTGACAACCTTTGGTACCAGTATATTAATTGCTGACTGAAAGTCCCTTACTTTGTGGACACGTGCTTCAACCTCCGCTCTAGAATCTTTGGTTAGCACAACATTAACATTAGCACTAGCACTAGAACTATGCCTGGAAATAATTGGAAAAAAGAAAAGTGTTCTGCCATCAACTGGTACAACTACCAGTGTACAACTAATCAACTAGCATTTCATAGATTCCCCAAAGATCCAGAGGTAATGGTGTCATAAAAGTGGGAGAGGGTTTTTATAAACTCTATTGAAGTGAGCTAACGTTAATGTTATAACAGGTGCTGTAACTTTAATGTAAGCTAGTTCTATGCCATAACAGCAGTAGCATTAGCTAACGTTATGTATTTGGTCAAATTTGTTTAAAATCGCAATTTTCCAGAGAAATATGAACACCAAACCTGGCAAATGACCGCTTTATTACTTCATTGTTATCACTAAATTAAGTTACGTTACTGTAGGTAATGTTAGCCACTAGCAAACATTTCAGCCTACCTGCTCCCTTGAAGGCAATATCCACTCTGACAACCTCATGATAATCCGATTTTTGATCCCGTTGATGTTTCTTCAGCTCCAGTAAAGTTAACGTTACCGACAGTAGTTAGGTGCACCTCCGGAAAGTGAAACGCTAGCCAGCAGCAACAGGAGGGATCATATCTGTCAAGTTCCGCCTGTATAGCCATATCCTCATTGGCGATGTTATCACATGATTGAGACACATCCCAGGCGTGCATCATCTGCAAAATCCGCAAACAAGCACTCTCACATATGCACACACACAAATAAATTGCTTCATTGTCTTTGCAATAGTGTAATAGTCTCTAAAGATGCCTTTAAGCCATTATATGAATAGCAGTTAATCTACCAACATGTTTGGCTGGCTGGCGTGAACTACTTTACTTTTGTTAAACACAAAGGTAATTATTTTTGTTAAAAAAAATAGCAAGCAAGACGGGTGTGAATGAACTGAAGAGACTGTTACCAAGTATGAAGAGAGAACACATCACCCCTGTGTTGGTTGAACTGCACTGGCTCCCTGTTTCCTATAGAATTGATTTTAAGGTTATGTTATTTACTTACAAAGCTCTGAATGGCATAGCACCATATATCTCTGAGCTTTTAATATCTTATCAACCACAAAGGAAACTTAGATAATCAAATTCTAATCTTTTAATTGTACCCAAAGTGCTCCACAAGCAAAGTGGAGAAGCTGCTTTTATCCATTATGCCCCAAAACTATGGAACACCCTGCCTCTGTACATCAAGCAGGCAAGTTCAGTAAATATATTTTTAAAAAGATCTGAAAACATACCTGTATAAGAAAGCCTTTAGTTAACTCATCTCATCCTGTAGACTACTTTTTCAGATTATTCTACATCTGCTGCAATTGGAGGGCGCAGCCAGCCAGAAGCAGATGGGCTCCCCCTCAGGTTCTGCTCAAGGTTTCTTCCTGGAATATGGGAGTTTTTCCTTGCCACAGTTGCCATGTGGCGTGCTTGTGGGGGGTAAAGGGTTAAGGCTGCCAATCTTGAATGTCTGTATAAAGTCAAATAATTGCGACATATGCTAAGAACATGCTAAGGCTGGCTGCTTGGAGTCCGCATCAACGGGGCCTAAGCATTTGTTAGTCTAGGCATTTGTTAGCAAAGCCTTTATATATCTAATAGTATTTCTGATATGTTGCTGATTGGATCCTAAACGGCCACAGCAACAAAGGGGAATGACTGACTCTTCTCTATAACTGTGTTACATGTTATTTTCTATATTTCTGATATGTTGCTGATTGGATCATAAATAGTCACAGCAATGAAGAAAAGTGAAAGTGATTGATAATCACTGACTGACTCTATTATTGTGTTACATGCTCCAAATGTAAAGCACTTTGAGCTGCATTCTGTGTATGAAAGGTGCTATACAAATAAAGCGTATTATTATTATTATTATTATTATTATTATATTATTAATTGCAAGTGTCATAACCAAGGGTCTGAATACTTATGTAAATGGAATATTTCAGTCTTTTATTTTTTATAAATTTACAAAACACTCCAAACACCTGCTGTTTTGTGGAGTGTTGGAGTATTGTGTGTAGATTGATGAGGGAAAAAAAATGAATCCATTTTAAGATGAGTCTGAAACAAAACAAAATGTGGAAAACTTAAGAGGGTCTGAAAACTTTCCGGTTGCACTGTACTTATTGATATTACCCATTTTGATTTATAGTAATACTAACCTACTCTATATCTCTCTCTTCCCCTTTACCTCACTAGGTATACCATTACCAGTCATCAGCCATCCTTGTGTTTGGCCCTTATCTCACTCATCTCACCTGAAGTCCCATCCCTACAACTGCCCTATCATTGCCTATTGCTGTACCCTGCCCGGATTCCTGGCCTGTGCAGCCTAGCGAGCCACTACTTGCCCTATGACTAAGTACATATACTCTTTTGATCCTGTGAGGGAAATTTGGTCTCTGCATTTATCCCAATCCGTGAATTAGTGAAACATACTTCGCACACAGTGAACACACAGTGAGGTGAAACGCACACTAATCCCAATGCAGTGAGCTGCCTGCTACAGCGGCGCTCGGGGAGCAGTGAGGGGTTAGGTGCCTTGCTCAAGGGCACTTCAGCCGCTTTCCTACTGGTCGGGGTTCGAACTGGCAACCCTTTCGGTTACGAGTCCGAAGTGCTAACCAGTAGGCCACGGCTGCCCCAAACCTAATCACTTACTTATGACCACTCCTAATCCCCTTGGACAATTCCATCTCCTACACTGGACTGTTTGAACTTTCTGACATAGGATTCATGCATTATACTGGATATGTAACCATCCCACCTCTTGTAACATACACCTCAGGTGGCTTTAAACGCCATGTTCTCTACATCTAACTAACTTATGCATTTATCATGTATACAGACCTTATTGTTCTGTAACTGACTCTAGGCAGATGGGTCAGGCCCTTGAGTCGTGGATCTGCTCGAGGTTTCTTACTATATGTATCCACAATTCTAGGGAGTTTTTCCTCGCCCCTGTTACCCCTTCTCTTCTCTTCTTTTTTTTTTCTCTGATTGTCTAACATTCTGTAAAGCGCCATGAGACGTGTAATGTTTTGACACTCTATAAGTGAAATTAAATTAAAATTGAGAGGCCCCCATTCAATACACAGACAGTGTTATTCTCACCAGCTCTGGAGACCATGGTAAGTAATGTTTGTTTTTTTACTTTGTATATCAACATTGCTAATTAATGTTTGCTTAATATCCATAAAGAAGAGATGATGGATTGCACTGAGAGAGTTGACTCAATAAACACCCCGTGCCACCAGCACTGCTCAATTAAAAATTATAATGAGGCCAGGGGTGTAGTGGTAAAATAAGAGGTGGATAAATTGTGAATTCTGTGATCATGGTAAGGTGGACTGCACCATGCGGTATCGGATGTTTGATGAGGGTGGAGGTTATTATCCAGTTTTTATAACAATACCAGTGGTATTAAATGGTTCCTCGAGTGTTAATGAGTGTATTGTGAGTGTGGATAATACAGTGTGATTTTTTAATGTTACATGTTGCAATTGGTGAATAAACTCTTTTGAGAGGTGAATAAACTCTATTTTCTGAAATTTCAGAGGTGGATAAACTGCATTCACTTGCATTTAGCCTCCACTACAGCCCGGAATGAGGCACATTCAGGGACACAACATATCTAAACTCACATGTATACAGTGCCTATAAAAAGTAATCACCTCCCTCAGATATTTTCCCTTACTGCTTTTACATGTGGATGTAAGCAGATTTCTACAAAGTAATGTTAATTAATTAAAAATATATAATGTAGAATAAGTGGATGCAAAAATATTCACCCCCTTCAAGTCAGCATTTGTATGCACCTTTGGCCACAATTAAAGCATGGTGTCTGTGTGGATAGGTTTATCAAATCATTTATAAAAGCAATAAAAGGGGAAAATATCCAACTCGACTACACTGTTTATCCTTGCAGTAAAGGTGAGTCAGGTCTTACGCCTATTGAGGTGCTGCTGGCTTGACATACACAATTGACAGTACTGGCTTTTAGGCAGTGGTAACATTTCCAAGACCGTAGCACAGAGAACAGGCTTGGGATGACTGTCTCTGATTATTATGACCGCCGCGCAGCAAAGTGGCGGAACCATTGTTTTTCGATTTGATCCGTCGCTCCCCACACACTGAGCTGGACCCCCCGAAAGAAGGGTAGGGCAGACACAGTATTCTATCTCCAGAACCGTAGGGCCTAGGAAGACATTTTTTTTAGTATGTTGGTCTCAAGGGGCCATGTCAACCCATCCCATAACCACTTTCATGTATAGTGCCACCTAGTTTAAAATGAAAAAGCAAAAATGAGGTGTTGCAATTGCAGGTATCTCTGGCTGACAGGGTCAAAACTGCACATTATTGGAGGTGTAGGATCATTCTGATACCGTCTGAATGATGCATGCCAAGTTTCGTGAAATTCCGTTCATGGGGGACCATATATAAATTAATATATGTGTACATTTAGTGACTGTACACTATGCATGCACACATACACACTCATGAACACACACAAACACACACATAAAGATACATGCACACACATGCAGGCACACACACAGGTATGCACACACATATATGCATAAACACACACGCACGCATGCACATGCACATAAACACACAAATGCATAAACACACACACGTATGCACACACTCACACACGCATGCACACACGCACACATAAAAACACACTCATGCAGGCAAGCAGGCACTCACACACAAACACACACACACACCAACACCCCCCCCCCCCCCCCACACACACACACACACACACACACTCACAAGCAAAAACACTTTAATTGTCCATATTATGGCTTCTGGATGAGGGAGGTGTTGTCAGGTATTGTCAGACATGATGTCTACAGAGGGCCTTGAGGAGCACCTGTGGCTACTGGACAAAAGGGAGTGCAACCCTGAGCCTTGAATTCCAGAAAGGTCAATCTCAGCACAGTTGTCTTACTCTCACTGTCTGCCCCATGAAGTTGGAAGTCCTACAGCTCAGATGCAGCAGGCCTTGTCCAAAGTTGGAAATATAGCCTAGTTTGAATCCAAAAGAATTAACTGACACATCTCTTATGTGCAACTCTTATCAGCCAAGGATTTCGCTTACCTACTTTGAAAAGCCACGTTTTGCATCCTTAACGATATAACCACTAACATAAACTATGCTGTAACCTACTGGGACAGATGGTTGACGGTGTGTTAGCAGACTGAAGCTGCTGAAACTGAGGAAACGACGAGAATGTCTCATTCATTTGTGCGCTCGTGCTGTGTCACGCCTGGGGGCGTGGCTAACGTGACAGTTTCCTCTTTGGGATTGGCTTGCTTTGCTTTACGTCAAAATTCCATGTGCTCTAATTGGTACATCCCTTTAGGCACTGCCTAGTTTCTAGACAATCGTGCAGACCCTGCTGTTTCTTCTTTCCCCGTGGTAGATTTTGGTTGCCGGTTAGTTTGATCACTGCAAAAATGATGGGACGACCGGTTCTCGTGTTAAGTGAGTACCAATGATGTTCTATTTACAGATAACCCCCTTAGTTGTCTATGAAGTTTTAGTGTATTTATGTGAAATTATCTCCTCTGCCTTGTGTGTGTCGTACTTTGCACGCGGAACATCAGCTAACTTGCTAGCTGCCTCCCTAGCATCCCAACACGCAGTCACAAAAGCTAGCCAGGAAAGCTAACGTAAGCTAGTTATCAGCATGAGTCCCTACGCTGAAGGCAAAGATGGAAAAAATTGTCTTGTGTCATCCTAGCAGCTCTGGGATACAGTGGTTGTGCGAGATGATGGCTTTTCGTTAATGTGAACGTTCAAAATGAGCATTTAAGTATCGTTAAATTTAAAAGTTAATTGCAAGCCAACTATTCCAGTGAGAAGAAGTCAGAAGAAAGCTGTCTGTTGGTTTGAGTGAAGTAGCTAGCGATATCGTTTCTGGCCTCCTTGGAGTAATAACAAGTGGTTTGACAGCCAATTTGCAAGTGGGCCGTTTTCTTAGCTTGCTATTAAGTACCCTGACGCTAAGCTCGTAAGCTAACAAGCTTAAATAGGTAGCCGATGCTATCTGTAACCTCCATGATTGACTGAAGATGCAGATTATGGCTGTTGTAAGTTATTGTCTTTTTGAATATTAAAGTTTTCACCCACAGTGACTCTTGATTGACTAAAATGCATTCAGTTCTATGAGTTGACGGAGCTATCAATAAGTCAAAGTCAGTGATTGTGTGGCGAAAAGTTAGATAAAGTCCACTGGGCTGTGTTTGAGAGGTTTGACATTGGACTTCTGTTTATGAATGGATTGTCTTACAACGTTAGCATTGGCAACTATAATAATAAATGTATCCAGCACTTAAGTTATTCATTTTTCTGTACAGGTCAAAATATGAAGCGAGAGTCTGGACGGAAAGTCCAGGCAGGAAACATCAACGCAGCTAAGGTAAGATTGTAGTCCTCTATCGTGCGAGGTCTAGTTATGGCACCTGTGTTGATATATTGTGTGTTCTAAGTTATATTTTGTATTATAACATATCATTGTGCTTATATTCAGACAATAGCTGACGTCATCAGGACGTGTTTGGGTCCAAGAGCTATGATGAAGGTTTGTGTCGAGTTGATCTGTATTGCCAGCACTTTTAAGATAAAACTGTCATCATGTATTTGGATATTTAGTGTGTAGTCTCTTATTTTATTCCATGTTTTGGCAGATGCTTTTGGATCCCATGGGTGGCATAGTCATGACCAATGATGGTAATGCTATTCTCAGAGAGGTATGCAATCTTTTAAATTAAGTTTCTCTTCTGTTACATTATATTTGGCCATAATGTAGAGTACAATAGAGCAAGTAAGTGCATCAGTGAGTGCGGTTTTTATACAGTCAGGTGTCAGTTCTAGTCTTGTGATAAGTGCTAGAATTAGCAAGGCTAGTTGTAAGTAGTGGAATAATGTGAAGATGGTTTTTCCTGCATCTAAGAACTTTATCTCAAGATTCAATTGTGAAGTTGTGTGTGTTTGCCTGTCAGCTATGGTATTGATAAACATGAATTCATGGTTATTGCTGATGTTAGAAAGAGATTCAGATGTAGGCCTACATTTCCTCCATCTAGATTCAAGTACAGCACCCGGCAGCCAAGTCTATGATTGAGATCAGTCGTACCCAGGATGAGGAGGTGGGAGATGGTACTACCTCTGTAATCATTCTTGGTAAGTTTCCCAGGGCTTCCAGTCAGCTGTTCTTCATGGCACATCATCCAGTGTATTGACTGCTTTAAACGACAGACTTCAAACCTCTGAGATCTGTTTTCACTGTGATTTTGTGTGTTGTTGGGTGTGGCAATACTTTCTCGAAGAATCTGTGTCATCGAACACTCACTGAACACTGCATCTTGGCTCCTGTTTTTTTCCGTTGATGATCTGAATGATGTTTGTCTTCTGCTATTGTAGCTGGTGAGATGCTCTCTGTTGCCGAGCATTTCCTGGAGCAGCAGATGCATCCCACAATAGTAATCAGTGCCTATAGACAAGCCCTGGATGATATGCTCAACATGCTCAAAGACCTCAGGTATCACATTGTCATAAATGTCCTTCAGGAAGAATAAAGTTATACGTTTGTCTGTCCAGTTTTGTCAGTCTGACCGTGTCTTTGTTTATCTGTCTGACTTAATAAACCTTGCGTGCACTCTTTTTTTCCATCTGTGTTTTCATCAGATGTTTCTTAGGCTGTCTGGCTGGTGTAGTCTCATTCTTAGTCATGGATTGCTAGGATGTGATTTTTTTTTTAGGGATGTGAGGTTATAGTCTCTCTGTATTGTCTGAAACAGCACACCAGTGGATGTGAACAACCGGGAAATGATGCTGAAGATCATCAACTCTGCCATCAACACAAAAGCACTGAGCCGCTGGTCTGATATGGCCTGCAACATCGCCTTGGACGCCGTACGCACTGTTGAGCTGGAGGATGGGGGCCGCAAAGAAATTGACATCAAGAAGTATGCCAAAGTGGAGAAGGTGTGACTTATTACATGCTATATGCAAGTTTTCAACATTGGGATGCTACATTGGCTTTACTTGTATAATTGTACTAGGTTTACTTGTATAATTGGTTTTAACTGTTTTATGCAGGGTTGCCGGTTTGGATGAATGTTTCTTTCTTTATTCTCCCTGAAAATGAACTTGCAATGTGTTATGTTACCAGGTCCCAGGGGGATTCATCGAGGAATCCTGTGTGCTGAGAGGAGTGATGGTGAATAAGGACGTCACGCACCCTCGCATGCGTCGCCTCATCAAAAACCCCCGCATCCTTCTTCTCGACTGTTCTTTGGAGTACAAAAAGGGAGAGAGCCAGGTGAGTGAATCCCTTCTGGAAGGAAATGTAGAAATGGATTTGGCCAGTAGGTGCTGCTAAGGATGCCCAATTCATGATTGAATCAAGAGAGAATGTGATATATAGAAAAAAAAGAACATAAAGATCATATTGTCAAACTCTTTTGTTATGAATGAAATATTTTACTTGAGTTGAAGACCTCCCATCATGACTATTTATACATGGATTTCTATGCAACGTCACGAAAACATGCAAGTGTAACTATGGGGCAAAAAGCACCATAGAACAGCATATAGGACTGCTCTCCATGAAAAGATTACAAGGAGTTTTTGTGCTGAAAACTGCACCAATTGAAATAGTGATGGTTAGAGAATGTTCAATATGGAATTCATGTCTTCGCCAAGAAATGGTGGATGGTTATATCAATAATGCAAATGTAAGACAAACTCTGAAATAAACTCTGAAATTACATGTTATTATCATTGGGACATGGGTATACAAAAAATGCAGATTGTAGCTTACAGCAGCCTATTAAGTGGAGTTTATAACGTTATAATGAGTGTCTAGGTTTGCTGGAAAACGGGTAACCCGTCTATGGGTCATAATAAGTCAAATTGTAAAAGGCATTCCAACAGTCCTAGTTGATAAACTCCTTGAATGTATAGCATCCTTAATGCTCTCCTATCCCACCTGTCCACCCAGACTGATATTGAAATCACACGTGAGGAGGACTTTGCCCGCATTCTGCAGATGGAGGAAGAGTACATCCAGCAGATCTGTGAAGAAATCATTCGTCTTAAACCCGACCTGATCTTCACAGAAAAGGGCATTTCTGGTAGGGCTTTTTTTTTCCCAGAAAAAAAAACGCTCTTTACAGGACTCTGTGTTCCATCGGTTACCAACTTTCTCATTTGTTGTGTAGCACTGTTTTTTTTTTATACTGAGTGGTATATTTCTACACTGTAAAGTCTCACAGTACTTGATGTGTGCAAAATATTTCTATTTGATAATCATCATCCTAGATCCATTTTATAATTAAAATTAATCTCTTGCCATTCATCTTAGCTTTCTCATTCTCCTCTCCCCATTAGACCTGGCTCAGCACTACCTGGTGAAGGCCAACATCACAGCTATCCGCCGTGTGAGGAAGACCGACAACCACCGTATTGCCAGGTGAGCAGCATCATGCATTTGTCCTCCCAACAAGAGTTATACATTTATGAGAAAGCACAGCTTGCAATATAGACATAATGCATCACAGCAAGACTGGGTAGAATGCTCTGTAGCCTACCCTTTAGACTAGAGCATAGTTTTGCCTAATTGGAGCAACAAGGAGAGAAGGTCTAATGGAGATATGTGCGACTTCTTCCTTTCAGGGTAATGATGATGTATAGACCATATATAGTACCGAGTTGATATTTGCATGTTATTAATTAATTGTGACTCAGACAGTGTAGGAAAAAAACTCCAAGTATGAAACAAAGTGCCTGTCTCCTCATCCTTAGAGCGTGTGGAGCTCGCATTGCCAGCCGGACAGATGAAATCCGTGAGGAGGATGTGGGAACGGGAGCTGGGCTCTTTGAGGTGAAGAAGATTGGAGATGAGTACTTCACCTTCGTCACTGAGTGCAAAGACCCCAAAGCCTGTACCATCCTGCTCAGAGGAGCCAGTAAGGAAATCCTTGCGGTAAGCTGTTGTCTGGGTTATAAAATAATGGTAGAATGACTGACTTCTTTTGTCATGCAATTGTATTGATGAGTAGTTCTGAGAAGTCTGCCACTTAAAATATTGGCTGTCTTTTTGAAAGTTGGTCATTATCTAAAAGCTAAAGTTGTGAGCTTGATCAGGTTGAGACTAGTGCAGGGAAATCAGTTTTTTAACATTCCCCACATTCATGCTGTTAATGTTAGTTAGGTTGAGCATGCCAGTTAATTGCATGGTTAGACTGTTGGTTTTGTCAACCAATGTTTTTGAATCTGTCTGTAGAGTTTAAAAGTTATTTTTTATGGAGTTAACAGTATCAACGGTTGTGCGTGTGTGTGCGAACAAATGAGTCTCTCTCTCGTGTCTGCGCTTGCAGGGCAATGCGAATGAGGTAGTGAGAACGATAAAGTTCAGTTTCTCACAGTGAAATAGTCAATATATTTATTTGAAGTCAATTTTAATGCAAGTTAATATTTCCACTGCAGTACAACCTTTGTTGGACTACTTTGTTTCAGTCCATCTCTGATTTTCTCTATAGGCTATGTAATAGGCACCAATAGCCTACGTCAGACAGAAAGTAGCCTAATGCTGTGTTCATAGATTAGTGTAGTCGCTCAGTTGATAAATAAAACATCACTGTGAATTCAAACTCGTTTGGATGCAGTGCATTGGTGCATGTAGAAAGGCTATGCATATTGTAAGATGCGTGTGTGTGGCCTGTACATGTTGAAAATGGACAGATCCCGTTGTCAGCTCAACTCTTATTGAACAGGTCTAATCAATTATACATCGGAGGAAGTGCAGACGAAAAGTTGGCATGAGAAAAGGCATATGAGGTCGTGTGAGATCTATCAATTTCAAGTGTGTCACGGTCACTTGTAACTCAACCCTGGCGTCCATGTATTGCCTCGCCAACACCGGCATCTACCGTTTTGGCTGTGCGAGATCTGTTGAGGCTGTTCTGCTCCACAGCAGCTGAAACACAACTACAGTTTTTACGGAAGACCTATCGCTCGTCACAGCGATTATCGAGACGCTTTTGTTCTCACAATATGAAATTGACAATACCTAGTTTTTAAAATTCCAATCTTGGCTGAGCTTACAAGGTAGAGAGAGTGGCACAGTTGAACTAAAATGTGTTGATGCCAAATATGAGTTCTCGACTGACGGACTGCTGTCTGTGACTTCCGCGTTCAGGAAGTGGAACGGAACCTGCAGGATGCCATGCAGGTGTGCAGGAATGTGCTGCTGGAGCCCTACCTGCTGCCGGGCGGTGGAGCTGTGGAAATGGCCGTGTCCAAGCGACTGACGGAGCGCTCTCGGGCCATGACCGGGATAGAGCAGTGGCCTTACCGTGCTGTGGCCCAGGCCCTGGAGGTCATTCCCCGCACACTCATCCAGAACTGCGGAGCCAGCACCATCAGAGTGCTCACCTCGCTCAGGGTAAGAAGGGGCCCAGCAGTCATGAGTCTCTCAACCTATGAAACCCATTCATGTATCAGGTTTAAACAACATAGGATTTCAGTTCCATTCAGTCTTCTATGATGGCGAAGTTGTGTGTGGTGTATTCTCATTTTACTGTATTTGACAGAATGCTGTTGAGTGCACAATGTGTAAGGTCTTGTGCCAGTCAACCTTGCTAGTCTTAAGAATCACTTGTGCTCTTTGGCACTGTTGGAAGGCCGCTCTGCTCAAATCTGACCTTGACTTATAACAGTGTAAAACCTGTTTAAGTGATTTCACTCTGTCCCGTACCACTTGTCATTTTTTGTTTTTACTTCCATTTTTATAATTTTTAAATTGAGCAGTAAATGCTTGAATGCAGCTGCCTTTTTAAATCTGCCTTTTAAAACTCAATTTAAAAAGCCCCTCAGCGGATAGCTTTATTTGGCTGTCTGCACACTGTTTTTGACATGCGGGTATGGAGTACTTTACATAATGGGTTTTGGGTGACCGTTTGAGTCCAACTGTTAATTTGTGCCCCACAGGCGAAGCACACCCAGGAGGGCTGTGTATCATGGGGAGTGAATGGTGAGACGGGCATCCTCACCGACATGAACGAGCTGGGAATCTTGGAACCACTGGCAGTGAAGGCTCAGGTCTACAAGACCGCTGTGGAGGTGAGCCCACTGTCTGTATAGCCACACTGAAATGAGAAATCCTTCAGCGTTTCGGACACGAGCGCCGACAAGTGTGCGGCGTACTCCACTTTCGACATTTGATTACTGAGGTAACATTGTTCTCAATACAACCCCACACACCAGCGCAGGTGGCGGCAGAGTTCGGCGCTGGTATATGGGGTTGTATTGAGAACAATATAGTAATCGAATGTCAAAAGTGTCGGCGCCGGTGTCCACAACACTACTCGTGGCACTAACAGGCAGGCTACACCAGGCATGTAACTGAAGCGTTCTGTTCACGGAGCATCTGCTCCAACAATTAGCTTCCATTGTAATTAATTGAACTTGCTACACCAGATGTGATTGGGCATGCACATAGAACCATTTTTATGCTCCACAAATGGAATGTTTCAATTAAGTATAGTATAAGTATATATACTCTTTTGATCTCTGCATTTATCCCAATCCGTGAATAAGTGAAACACACTCAGCACACAGTGAACACACAGTGAGGTGAAGCACACACTAATCCCGGCACAGTGAGCTGCCTGCAACAACAGCGGCGCTCGGGGAGCAGTGAGGGGTTAGGTGCCTTGCTCAAGGGCACTTCAGCCGTGCCTACTGGTCGGGGTTCGAACCGGCAACCCTCCGGTAAGTCCGAAGCTCTAACCAGTAGGGCACGGCTGCCAAGTTACGTGCTTAGTGGAGGCTCCCTGAAGAGAATGGGACGTGGGTCATCAACTTGAGACCTAAAGCAATCCATGTAATAGTTGGCAGCTCATGGGCTGAAATTGACAGCACTTAGGCTAAAAATGTTGTGTTGCAGGCACGAGTTACAGGGCTTAAAGCAAGGAAAATATCTAAGTATCTATTTTCAAATCTTGAATGGCCTGGCTTACATCCGAATTTAGGCACTGTGCCTGAGGGCTTTAAGCCCTGGAGCTATGCTGCTAGACTCAGTTCCTGTTGGTGTCATTTTTGAGCAGGCATCAGGAAAACAACATTGGTGGAATGGTCTGTTCTTGTTGCACTGACAATTGTTTTTCTTGCTTTACTGTAATCTGATCTTGAACTTTACTGAAAGTGATCTTGAGTGGAGCTACACCCGAAGTCACCCTGATATGACCATACATTTCTCTGCCTTTGTTTCAGACGGCCATCTTGTTGCTGCGCATCGATGACATTGTGTCAGGGCACAAGAAGAAGAAGGACGGGGATGATATGAGAGGCCCAGAATAGAGGAACAGGGGGTACAAGGGTTGCGCAAAGCTGTGGTTGGGATAGGAGGATTGGGCTAAGAAGACCGGGAATAGTGGGTGAATTGGCGTGTAAAAAAAAGATGTCGTCTCATTTGCGTGTTGGTTCCTCGTTTTTTTTTGCTTTCTTTTGATAAACCTATCAGTGTCATCCTGAGTTAGTCTTTGTCATTTATGCCTGACGTGGTTAGAAGGCTGTTGGTGACTCTCCGGACCTTTGGCTTGGACTTTGTGAATAAACATGCCTGTCATATTCACCCTGACTTCATTCCATGGCTGGTTAATGGCACTGTTGCTTTTATTTGCTACCAGTGATAAAGTTTCATGAACAAAAACAAATGTTTTCTGGCATTCTTTCCTCATATATGCACTATAGGATGGTGAAATAAAAGTTTCTAGTTGCAGTTTAACAACATGTAGGGTAATGTATCCTCTATCCTTAAACGTGTACACAAAATTAGTTTACTGTTCTTCTCAAATGGTTGTTATCAGGTAGTTTATTGGGCCAAAAGCTCGACCTATAAACCTCCAGAATAAATCTACAATCTTCCTCAGATGCCATCCCAAATGTTCTGTGACTAGGTCTGTATTCTAGATCCTCAGTGTAATGCAACTCCTAGAACAAAAATGTTGGGTACTTTCTTTAAGGCAGTAGTTTTGTATTAAGGGGGCCGAGACCCCAAAGGTGACCTCTGAGGTGCAAAGGCAGCATTAATATGATTGGAAATTTATTTTTAACAATGAGCCTTGTTTATTAATTAAAATGCACAAAAATGTGGAGTTTTTTTTTTATATATATATACACTCAAACCCATTATATTTACAATTAGATTGGAATGAGTCAAGAAATATATATATATATATATATATATATATATATATATATATATATATATATAGGGCCTATATTAGTTTTTTTTTTTTAATGGAACTTAATTCAACCACAGAATCTTAAAGCAAAGTATTGGAACTTTTGGAGTGTGTACTGTACAGCTGGAGTCATTATGACCGGAAGACTGGTCATGTTTTCTATGGGGGCCTCCGGGAATCTTCTTGGACACGAGGGTCTTGGGAGCAAAAAGGTTGAGAATTACTGCTCTATGGTGTGATTTCATTTAGCCAGCTTTTCACCACTTATATACAGTACCCGTCAAATGTTTGGACACGTGTAGTTTTTTTCTTTGATTCCTTTTTTACTACATTGTACAATGCCCTATAACATCCAAAGTATGACAGAGGACAAAGGTCTCTACAAATATATTATTTACATTCCATCCAAATTTATTCATTCCAAATTCTTCATGACAACATTGCACACAATTGACATTAAAACCAGCTTCAAGCAGCCAAAATGTATGGGAAATCCATATGGAAAATACCTATGTGAAGTTGGTTGAGAGTGAGCAAAAGGTCTGTACTTTGAAGAATTAAAATATCGAAAATGTAATTACACATTTGCGTTTGCATAAATCCATGTGTGTAATTTCATAATCTTAACCACCTACTCTGCAAAACTAAAGATACAGAAAAAAAACATAAATGAGTTGGGGTGTCCAAACTTTTGACTGGTGTTGTATGCAAATATGTTTTATTATTTTTTACTATTTTTTTTTTTCAAATATGTTTTATATAGACTTTTTTTTTTTCCTCATACAAAACGGAAGAAGTTAGCAGTTTGGATTAGGATGGGAATTTGCATGAATATTTATCTGATTTGTGCAGTTATTGAAAGGGGGAAGGCTGTGATGTGATAAATCTGTAACACGACTGAAGTGAAAGCAAACAAATTGATAGAAGGAATTCATTCTCCTTCTTGAGCTAAGGAAATTTACTTTAACAAGTGCAATCACTATTTCCAAAGCTAAAATAATAATGCTTGTACTGACTTGCAGATAGGCTACTGCATTTGTGGGGAACATATTTCATCTTCATAAGGAATACTTCATGTCCATTGTGTACCATCTTGCAGAACCTGAATACTCAGTTTCTGTTTGTGTGGTCGCCCACTAGATTTGTACTTTAACATATCTACATGTATCTTGGGTTATATCAGTGTTTTTGGAGTTATTTATGGGTTCGGCTCCCATGCCTAAGCATGTTCCCATGGTTACCTGTCTAACCACGTCAGTAATATGGTGTCTGAATAAAACAACCATGATATGGAGATTAAAATCTCACGGTAGATGGTTTCAGACTTAAGATACCCAGTGAGTAGAACACTTCCCCATAGTGACAGGGAGAACAGGAATTCACCATACCTCTGGTAATTTAACTTACAAGGAAGACTTAAGGTGTAGTCAATAATCATCTCTTGACTGATCTAAATATTTGCCACTTTGATACAATTATTAAACATGAAAGTAAATGGTGAGGGACAAGGGACAAAGCATGTTTTAATATTCCTTAATAAACAAAAAAATAATTTGATAAGGTCTACTATAAGCAGATACCCCAAAAAAGAAATAAATTCTTGAACCAAAAAAAAAGCCCTAAACATCCTGAATGCATTCAAAAACCACATTTATTACAATATTAAAATACCAACCATTTCAAAAGATACAATTGTAAAAATTCACTGGAAGAAATAAACTTCATGCAACTTCCAGGAACAATCCTCACATTTCTGTGGACTACTTTGCGTCAGTCTGGGACATTTAAATCATATTGCAAAGTCCTTGAGGGCTGTCAGAAAAGACAGCGATGAGAGTGACAGGAAGCAAGCGGGAGAGAGAGACGGGGACCGAGAAATTACCTGGGCCGGACCCGATCATGGTAGCTCCCCCATTCCATTGCAATTCTAAGAGGACACTACACTTAAAATCCAAGAATGAATCCATGATGACCCCCACATTAGCGTTAAGCTATGCCAGCTTCCCATATTGTAAATGGGTCTCAAGGTTACATCTCAGCTGCCTTGTGTCTTCAACCAATAGCAAACATGCCATCTATGTACACAAACACTCCACATATTAAAAAAGTACAGTACTTGACTGATGTGCATTGGAACATAAACATCTGGCTACAAGGTCCATTTGTGGAGATCTTCCAGATGCACCTGACAGCTTTGGTCATCCCATAGCCCTTTCCCCTGTCTCAGGATCCACACCACTGTCAAGTTCTGTACATGAGAGGAGAAATGGGTGATTTCATTATTGTAAAATGGGCACGGCTTCCATTAGCCTACAATATGAGATACTTTACATTACATTACATTACATTTGGTTGACGCATTTTTAACCAAAGCGACTAACAACATGGTAAACAGTTTAGGTTTTAAAGCAATTCTCAACAATTTTAGGACAATTTAAAAACGGTAGAGTACAGTAAGAATAAGTGCATCAGTGAGTGCTGTTTTTAACAGTTACGTGTCAGTTTAAGACAGCTGGTAAGTGCTAGGATCAGCAAGACTTCTTGTAAGTGGTGCTATGAGAGGAGATGTTCTTTAAAGAGCTGGGTCTTCAGGAGTTTTTTGGAGAGGGATGTCCCTACCCTTGTAGGAACTGGCAGTGTGTTCCACCAACGAGGAACAACAGATGAGAAAGTTTGGATTGGCCTGAGCGTACCGGTGGTAGAGCTAGACGTCATTTGTCTGAGGAGCACAGCGGTCTAGAGGTAGCGTATGTCTGTATGAGGGCATTCAAGTAGGTGGGAGCAGAACCGGAGACTACTTTGTAGGCAAGCGTTAGAGCTTTGAATTTGAGGCGGGCCGCCGCCATAGGTAGCCAGTGAAGCTGGATGAGCAGCGCGGTAATATGTGCCCTTTTGGGTTGGTTGTAGACCAGGCAGTAGACCTGTCAGGAGGGCGTTGCAGTAGTTGAGTCGTGAGATGACTATTGCCTGAACCAGAAGTTGGGTAGCATCTTGAGTCAAGTAAGTCCTGATTTTCCGTATGTTGTAGAGTGCGAAACGGCATGACCGGGCGACTAAGGCAGCATGATCTAAGAAGGTTAGTTGGTTGTCGAGAACAACTCCTAGATTTCTTGCAGTCCTAGTAGGTGAAACAGACAGGGAGTCAAATTTGATGTTGATGTTGTGGTGTATGGTAGGTTTAGCTGGGAGGACCAGCAGTTCAGTCTTTGAGAGGTTCAGCTGGAGGTGGTGTGCCTTCATCCATGTAGCTATGTCTGAGAGGCAATCCGAGATCCGTGCTGAAACCAAGGGGTCATCAGGTGGAAAGGACAGATAGAGCTGTGTGTCGTCTGCATACAGTAGCAGTGGTATGAGAAGCCATGCGATACTATTACAACATGCATGTGTTGCACAACATGCAAAATTTCCTCTTGCATTCTCAGAGGGAATTTGTACAACCTAAATGACTTACCCATGCTGACATCAGAAGAGCTCTCTGAAGGGTTGCGCAGGCAGTCACAAGCGTTACTGACTGCAGCGTGGCCCATGGCAGAGCATGGGTCTGCAGGAGGACCAAGGAAGCTAGGTCCAGCCTGGCCCACAGGGTCTGTGTCCATGGAATCTTTAGCATTCAGAGAAAAGGGTGAATGAGAAACACTGCCTCGAGATGATACATTACACCACTGTGTGTCATTATGACTAGGCCTAATTAAATACAAATGGTATTTGCACATGGATTTGCCATACTACACTTTTTTCATTCTATTCTATCTATTTATTAAATTCTTTCTAAATATTTCTGTCTTTATCCTTTACACCTCTGTTCAGGAAAGTTGAGAAGCTAACTGCCATTTCACTACATGTTTTACGACAGTATAGCCTATATCTATGTTTGTGACAAATAAAAAAAATCTTTGAGCTCACCCAAGTTCCCCTCCTGCCTGTGAGTTCCACAACTAGAATGAGCCGTCGATAGCTGTTGTTCACAGATAACACTGATTGTGCCATCATTTGTTGGCAAAACACTGGGTTGTCCAGTCCAATGTCTCCCAATAGGGGTGTGTTCATCTGTGAAATCAAGTGATTGTAGCCATGACCATTGAACAGCCACTTTTATATTCATTGTTAACTGCTTGTGTGAGGCTGCTCTGCTCAACCACAGCACAAGAAAATGTGTAGGATGACTAAATGGAAGGGGAGTGACTAAATACACAGATCAGTATGCAAACAGTTGTATGTCTGTAAGTATTCCCACGTCACTTCACTTGTTATGACAGTGTTTATATAGGCCTAGGTTGCACAATTCACAACCTATGCTTTCCCCTCTCTTTTTTTCATAAGCATAACAAGAAGATACCACTGCCTCTTACCCTTTTCACAGAAATCAGACATGTAAATGCGCCAGGCTACCTTTCGATTTAAACCACAATGCAGGAAGGCATTTAAGGAAAAGGCAGACTACAAATAAACCGTGTTACAAAACATCACTGCACTTTTTACATTAATGGACTTTCACGAATATATTTTCTCTGTCTCAGCCCATTTCTATTTGTGCATGTGTCCAAGCCCGCAAACGTTGCCAACAAATGCATAACACTACAACAAACAAGGTATAGTTACAGAACGCACAGGAAATACTTTTCGAACTATTATCCCAGCCATAAGCTGTCAGAAATGAAACAAAACAACTGACTCCTTTAATATGGGATAGGCTGTCCTTAAAGCACTTCAAGCAAATGTGAAGCCATACAGGCTCAGTACAGGTTTGCAATTCATATCCTAATTATGTGTTCAAATCCATGGACCAAGTTAGTAACCATCTGTCAGTCTACGTCTACAAACAGTTTAACTCAGCTCACCGTGACTTTTATTCTTCCTTAATCTTCGAAGGGGGCAGTTTTCGCGTAGTCGAAACAAACATGCATTGTGTTTCCGTCTGCCCTGTGTACTAGTCGACATTCTGTAGTCAAAATAGTCCAACAAATGTGTAATTCCTGGGTGGCCGCCGTCGTCTGTTGCCTACTGCGGCCTTTGCGCCCACAATCGTCTTGCAGCAAGCACGCAAGGCCCGCTGATGTTATGCGTCACGCAGGTGGCTCGTGCGATTTTGTCCCCTCCGATAGTTTGAAGGGTTGAAACAGGTTTGTCTTGTCTGAATTGAGGTGTCAGGTTCCACTCCTACTTCTTCATTTATTCAACACTCGTGAGGTTTGGATTTATGTTGCCGAACGTGTTTGATCGAACTGATTGTGAGGCTTTTAGGGGTCTTTTGAGGGAGCACATGATTAGGACGACATTTTTCATAGCAGAATAGAGATGCAATGCCCATCAAGGTCTTGACAGGGGTGGCAGACAGACTCATAGACCCTTTCAACAATAAAAACAAAAACAATGCTTGAACGTTCTATTTGGGCCCCAATCTACTTCCTCTGCATTAAGGTAACATATGGAATGTTAAAAAGGAAGCCTTGTGGGGCCAACTATGATGCTGATAATCGAACTCTCTTGAAAGGCCGGATTTGTTGTAATGAGACCACATGGGGTCGTCATTATAATTTGTCTGCATGGATATCAGATTGTTGTTTGGTGATTTCCTCCTATACTAAACCACTTCAGAGCAAAAAAGGCTCTGAAGGTTTATTGTGTACTGCTTTAAATATACCTTACATGCCAGTCTTTCTTTTTTACCAGCATAGAGTATATGACTACACCAACATAATGTAATTGTCAAATTGTCAGTGCAGCATTTATCCTCTGCATCTTCCTTTCTGAAAATGGTTTGTAGTGCTAGGTTTAATTATTTTTTTTCTATAGAGATTTCTTTTGACAACAGGATATGAATATCTATTTTATTTATTTTTTAATTTTTCCTTCCTACCCAAAACATTTCGGGGGCCATATGAAATCAGCTGGCAGGCCAGATCTAGCCCTTGGGCTGTATCTTTGACACCCCCATCTTAGAATAATAACAGTATGACACTACATTTGTTATAGAGTGTATGAAAATACATTTATTTTAAAAAGATGGACTTTACATTGCACAGGGAAGTAGCAGAGTTTTACATTAATCAAAATAATACATAACTGGTAGAGATGATTAGGCTTATGTAAATTTGTATGAATGTTTACACTACCACAGAAATAAAACTCAGAAAAGGAAGAGTTATGACTGTGCATTTAATGTAAACATTATCAATGTAGGTTAGACAAAAATCAACATATCTTTGTGCCCTACTGTCTATTGAGGAAAGTAAACAAATCTACAAGTTACTGCAGAAACTGGACTTAGACTACAGGGAATTCAGTTTTCACATAAAAAGTGCTTAAATACTAATCGTTACCTCCATAAGAATGCGAATAACCCCGACTATTAAATAATCTCTGGAAGACAATACCATTCTTTACTAAAAGTCCATCTAACAAGTCATTAAAACATCAAGTAAATCATGTTTATTTATTTTGCCTTGTTCATCATGTAATGTACATTTTCAGTGCCATACTTCACTGACAGCAATCACCCAGTAAGTCAGTGACTCATTTATTAAACACACTCTCAATGCCTCGCACAGAAAAACCTTGATCATTGTAATCTAAATTAAAATAAATGAAAAGGACCCCAATTTGGCAACCTAGGCCTGGAGTAACAGATCAACCCCAGAATCTCTGCCGATAGGTGGAAGGGGAGTCATGGGAAGAACGGGCCTCTTGGGCAAACAGGTTCCCTTCAGCATCAAGCACAAAGATGAAGTACATGTTCGCCACCATCATAGTGACCATGGGCAGGAAAGACAGGGCGAAGCCAAACCCTCTAAGGCTACTGCCCATGGTTGCGGCAACCCAGTAGCAAAGCCTGTAAAATGGGGGAAAGAACAGAGAAACATGAGAAAACTTGCTACAAACTTAATACAGGCACATAAAGTAGGGCAACTTTCTGTGCCTGAGTTTATCAGAAACTTCTTAATCTGTTACATTATCTATTTTGTAATCTTAAATGGCCTGGCCCACACCTAAATTCAGGCACAGTGCCTGAGAACTTCAAGCCCTGTAAATAACATTGATCAGGCATACAGTAATGTAAAACACACTCTTTAAAGGAAGAGATTCTACATAACATTTTCTAAACTTTCAAGAGCTTAATAATCAAACAACTTTTACTTCAGGGAATCCTGTGCAAAGCCAAACTGAGAATAGCCTAGAGTTTCGGGTTTGTTTCTCTTTTGCTGCCAGGTACAAACCCATAACCTTGGCATTGTTGCCATTCACAACTGAGTCTAAGGTATGAGCTACACCAGGCGTGTAACTGAAGCTTTCTGTTTGCGTAGAGTCTGCTGCAACAATTAGCTGCCACTATAATCAATGGAAGTAGCTACACCAGACGTGATAGTGGCGTGTATGTACGAAAAAAAATAGACCAGTCTTCTAAAATGGATTTTACGAGTTGTGAACGGAACGCTTCAGTTACGCGCCTGGTGTAGCTCATACCTAAGGATAAGTGCTACACTTTCTTCTGTGTGCGAGTGCTCCTCTTGACAAAAGACACAATGAATATTGAGAGAAAAAAAACATTCAGAGTTACAAGATCAAGGGGAACATTACACGCAAAACAGAAGCAGTTGATGTAGCAGACAAATATATCCAGATATTTTGTTGATGAAAATTCACATCAGAGAGTAATACAATACAAACTTTTCTTTTTTTGGGGGGATAGGACAGTGAAAAGACTGACAGGAAGCGAGTGAGGGAGGTGGGAGAGTGTAATAGAATAGACTAAATATCCTAACCAGCAAAGCATCCTTTCATAACACTATTACAGAATAATTACACATTAATACAACTACAGTTACATTCAAGAGCAGCTCTACATGATTAGTCATTAAAATTGTGTAATTTGTCTCGTG
This sequence comes from Alosa sapidissima, assembly GCF_018492685.1. NCBI lineage: Eukaryota > Metazoa > Chordata > Actinopteri > Clupeiformes > Clupeidae > Alosa > Alosa sapidissima. The sequence continues at coordinate 20,791,246 of NC_055966.1, read as the reverse complement.
ACTGAGTCAACACAGTGCATGCTTCAACTAGTAAAATATGTCTGTTGCCATACACACTCTTGGTCTTATAATGGTCTTGGTCTTATAATAGTTGTGGGTGAAGTCATGAAATAAGTGAGATTACCTGCCAATGGCAAAAAGGATGGTCAACAGAGGCACTAGCTTAAGTAAGTCGTGGTTCAGATAAGCAGCCAACACAGCCAGCTGAACGAAGTACAGCAGGAACAAGGAGACAGATTCATCCACAAAACGGCGGTGAACGGCCACTTCCTTCACTTCTGTCTGACTCTCAAACTGGGGACGTAAAGCACCAAAACGTATACGGGATATCCCTAACACAAACAGTCCTGAAAGAGAAAAAGAGAAAAAGAGAAAAGAGAGAGAGAGAGAGAGAGAGAGAGAGAGAGAGAGAGAGAGAGAGAGAGAGAGAGAGAGAGAGAGAGAGAGAGAGAGAGAGAGAGAGAGAGAGAGGGCGAGCAGAAGAGGGGGGGGGGGGGGGGGGGGAGTGTCATTTTTATTACTTTTGTGCGTATTGCAGCTAAGCTGAATTCAGAAACATAAAGAAACATTGGCCTAAGTAATCTATCCATCCCAGACCATCTGGAATCCAAGGGAAAAAAAAAAAAACACTCTAGTGAATGATCTGGTTGAACCAGTAATCTAAAGCTGCTCACCCAGCACAATGGGCACCACACCAAACACAGAGCATCGCAGTGTGTAGACCAGCCGCAAGGGTGCAGTTTCAAGGAAAGGGGCATCGAATGGAAGGAAGACGTATCCCCCCCAAACCAGAAAAGGGAAGATCACAGCACCCGAGAACATGGAGATGGCGGCTTTCAGTACATCACGACCGCTGCCAACACATCCCACTGTGGAGGATACCAACATTTCACTTACAATGGGCTTTTACACTGAAATAGGGTTAGTTGCAGTATATTATGTTAAAAACATTTTCAAGCCTCTAAAATGAATCTTTTACACATTAAGTTTGAAGTAAATCAGTCATTTAGGAAGGCTGTTTGCATGACAAATATGAAATCAGAGTTATAAGTCTTTGGACCATTTTAGTGCCAAATGAATCTTTCAAGATGTAATATTAGATGCTTCTTTACAAAAATACATGAGGTTTTATATGTTATTCTTTACATTTTGGTGATTCTTGTGGTTCCCAGTCATTGTAATATTCATTCACTGGAGCACCATGAGATCCTATGAAAGGGCTCTTATCCTCATCATCCCAATCTCTGGGGGACTCGGGTACAATAGAAGAGTGGTGCATGTTTGGTCTAAAAACCCGTGCTGCCTCTTCTGGCATGGAGTTGACCTCGTCCATCTCGATCTCCATGTGACATCCTTTTTGTTGTGCCCTCAACTCCAATTCTGCCCTCAACTCCAATTCTGCCTCCCTTTCGTTCTTCTTCTCCAGCCATCCGTCCGCGGACTTTATCTTCTCCCGCATCCTGAGCTCCCGCTCGCTCTCCGTTGTGCTCTCCCCTCCCCTGAGCGACAGGCACTCGGACTGTATGCTGGCTCGCTCGTCGTCCATCTCCTTCCCTTCTCCGCTCACACGCTGGCTCTCCTGAGACAATGGCCTCCCAGCCTTGTTGAGAGCATCCTTCTCTGCAGGCCACTGTAAGGTACTGGGCTCCATGCTTGCAAAACTCATGACCTCTCCTTCGGAAGACGTCTCCAGGCCTTTCTCGGCCTCCTTCAGCTTCTCATTTCCTTCTGCTGGGAATCCTGGCGTTTGGGGCACTGCTGTTGCTTCTGGGGACTCTTTCTCAGCCAGCCCCAGATTTGTTTGTAGGACATCTGTCATATCCAGTAATTCAGGCAGTTGAAGTATCAGACAAATTAATTAATTGAAATCTCAGTAGCATACTCTATATTGTGTGCCTAACAGATGCCATTTCTGATTACATTTAGATCTCCTTGATTGTGACTGCTATTTGTTGTTATTAGTAGATGAGAATCTTTGAGTACCTGGAAAGATATAATGATGGATAGATAGATAGATAGATTGATAGATAGAGAGAAATCGATAGAGTGTGAGAGAGAGTGTGAGAGAGAGAGAGAGAGAGAGAGAGAGAGAGAGATCTACTGTTAATTGGGATGAAACATCAGATCATAGTCCAACCTCCTTTCAAAACGTCCACGATAAACCAAGACTGCCACCTATGATCACATAGTTTAGCCTGTGTCCTAAACTGAACATTTCCTGTAGCCTAATTAATAGCCTAGAACTTGATGAACCCCCGTCGAATCAAAATTACTTGTTATATAGGCTATTTTATGGTTATGGTAATAGGATTTGATAGATGCTTTTGTCCAAACTTAGGCCTAGCAGCTACAAATAAAACAATCCAATGGTTAAATGAACAGTGCTTTTAAATAGACAACCATATTGATTAGCCTACCTGACTCCAATAGCAAACATTTCTGGTAAGCTCCCTGAATACGGTGTTCTTCCTCTAATCTGAAGTTGTTTCTCACGTTTTCTATCTTTTCGACAATGGCAAATGAAGCCTTGAAATGCTGCCATTTCATGTCGGCATGTAGTCAAACTTTGTTTTACGGAATTCCTACCCTTCGCCTTCGGCCTCTGCTACCCGAAACTTTGGTAGCACGGAAGTGAAATATCTGACATTTTGACTAAGTGTAAAAATTAGCCTACCTGTTGAAAATCACCCGTAATACACTATTTACATAGAACTTTATAAGAACGTAGGCCTAGACATCGTAAAAGTTTCTTACCAAATTGTACTCACAACGCCGAGTTTGACGCTGTTGTTTACAGCCTGTGGGTGGACAAGACAGGTGTGGCCAGGTAAATCATTGTTAAAGGGCTACGTTCTTAAAGGGGATGGTTTCTGTGCATTGCCATCTATTGCCCACTAGGGGCATCCATTACTCCCATTAACTAGTTGAAAGGCCAGGTAGAGGGAGAGCAGCTTCACAGAAGAGAACTTCTGACGGCAAATTTGAGGAAAAGTTGGTAAACCACCCTTCTTACCTAATTTGAGGGTGCTGATTCTGAATATTTTGTTTACCAAGCTTAATTCTGAGATCTAAGCTGCATAATCAGCATTTTAACATAAAATAGCGATTTTCTTTTGCTTATTTTTACCTAAATTGGGTTGATTTCAAAAGTAATCACTAAAACCAAATAAAAGTGTTCTCTAAATACATGTTTGAGCATTAAAGAAGCCATACTATAGTTTATTAACATATTTAATGGGAACATGATTTGGATGGGAACTCATTTATATTGTGTGGTGTTTTGGCAATAAATTACCTTTAAATAGCCAAAGTAGGCTAGATCAAGGTCAGTGTTCAAATTACTGCATGCAAATCACTTAATGCTGCTAATCTTTAGGCCATCTGATGTAGGCTACCCTAGGCCTTCCCGTGTTTATGGGATTTCTTTGACACTTGCAATGGGGAAAAAAGTGAAGATAGTCTTCTTTGCTCCCAGTGTAATTTAATAAGTATGTTTCAACCACTCAGGTCTTAATCAGATAGGCCTATACACCATTATCTGTTTTGCTATCATTTGCTACCACATAACAAATACCAAATAACAATACGAAAGTTTCTCACAAACTTTCCTGCATACCCTTAAATGTGCTGTAGTCAGATGGGTGTCCTAAAGACATACTGTAACTAGATCTTGAGCATCTATTACCAGTGTTGAATGAGCAGTTTTTGCAGTGATCACTACTGGACATTCCACATTGCTAGACAGCACCTGTGAGGATAGACTTATTTCCACTTCACAAATAACCATCACTATCTGCAATAACTACAGGAACATTAATCAGTTCATAGCTGAGGATTTGTCCTAGGTCCACTTTCCTTTCAGCATCGTATGCAGTAATGATGTACTGGAGAATGTTTCTTTTTGTTGCACTATAAAGGATATCTTGTCTAAATTCTTTGCAAATAATGCAATCTCCATAGCACTCTTCAGCACTCCTTCAAACATGCACATTCTTCCATTTTTCTGCAGTGAGATGTTTTAACTAGGCAAGCACAGTCGCCTTTACAGTAAAAAAAAAAAATACCGTGTAAATCCTCTGTAAAGACTGACAACTGTTCATAATAGTTAGTGACAAAGGACTTTCTACAGAAAAATGAACAGTCACCTACAGTACTATTCTATCAATTTATTATCAAGGAATCTATTTTGTTTCTAAACGTCACACTGACTTTTATCTATTATTTCAATTTATATTTTAATTTTAGCTTATTTTCACTTGCTACTTGAGAGTCATTGGGGTAATTATTGTCCTGTCCTACAACATATCTGATACATAACGAGTATATTAATGCCTTATTTTTTGCAATTCCTATAATATCTGATGGCAAAACCAAAAAGTATGTGAATAATGCTAATTATGCTAATTAGCAAGCTTAAAACTCAAAATTGAGCTTGGTAAACAAAATATTTGAATTCAGCACCCTCAAATTGTGTGAAATAGCCCCTTTACCGACTTTTCCTCAAATTTGCCAACAGGACTTTTTCTGAACGTTTGTTAGCTATCTGCTCTCCCTCTAAGGGGTATCCTACTTGAACTAGGCCTACTTAAGCAAATTTACACTGGGTTTATATAGAGCTAAAATTGTCCCAATAATATTTGTATATGCGCAGAGGGGGATCCACAAATATTTCTTGATTTGCATGTGTGTTTTGATATCTACAAATAAAAAAAAATCATATTTGTAACTTGTATATTGATTTTTACAAATATAAATGTGCATTTGTAAACAAAATGCCATTTGTAAAACCGAAAATTTCATTTGTGAAATGTGATTCTGCATTTGAGGATCACCAGCACACGCATTCTTCGCTTTCCAAAGTTACGTGTTTTTGAGACGTTCTTCGTCACACAAATCCAAACTGTGGATTCAGTACACATGTTTTTGAGACAATCTTTGCGGCAGCGGAGACACCCAGATCCACAAATAGCCTATAGTACGGTGTCTTGTGTAATTCCGCTGGATTTTCTTGTAAAAATTGATTTTTTTGCATATTTTGCTAGTATAGAGTCTAAGAAACAAGATTTTTTTTTGTCTTCAAATTTTCACGATCCATTTTCACACTTAGATGACATCATCATTTATATAATGCATAATTAAGACTGGGACTACTATCACTTGAGGGTCAAATGTGAGAAAACACTGGTAAAGAGGGTATTCTGCCTAATTTTTGGGTGCTGATTCTGAATATCATATTTACTTAGCTGATTTTTTTGTTTTAAACCTGCTAATTAGCATTTGCGGCCTAAAACTGGCCTCCATAGGCAACATAGAATGGGTGAATAGGGTAAAAAATGTAACTCTTTGCTTTACTAGTTGATTATTTATGTAGAGACAATATTTTTTGCATTACAAGTTTTCTGAAAATATATGTTTATGCATGTAATTTAACAATATCTCATTAATTATGCGCTAATTTGCATACATTTCAATTACAGACATCTGAATATTGGATAGTTAACATTGAATGTAGTGACGTTCAGGTTTGCCTTCAGAACTTTTTCTGGATTCAGAGCCTTAAAAGAATGGCTTGTTCAAGCACCAGTCCTAGGTTATGCCGATTTCAGTCATCCCTTTATCTTAGAGACGGATGCATGCCATGCAGGATTGGGGGCAGTTCTGTCACAGGAGCAGGATGGGTTACAGCGACCAATAGCCCTTTGCTAGCCGGGGCTTGCGGCCAAGTGAGAGGAACATGTCAAATTATAGTGCCATGAAACTCAAACTCCTTGCAGTCAAGTGGGCAATCACAGAAAAAAATGGCAAGTATCTCCTGGGCAACACGTTCACCGTGTACACTGACAACAATCCCCTCCAATACCTGCAGTCAGCAAAACTGGGCGCTCTGGAACATTGCTGGGTTTCTCAGCTTGCCCTCTTTATTACAACATCAAATATCGTCCTGCTTCTAGGCTTCCCACAAGCCCCACTAACACTTTGCGATCTGTGTCACAAGGCCTGGACGTTCCCCTGCCGCTTGCCATAGGCAACATGCAAGCCTCGAGTGTACCTATCCAAGACTCTTGGATGACAGAATCTTGTATGGTGGACACCATCCCTGGTCGAACCAAAAGAGACCTGAAAGTCCTGCAAGGGACTGATCTCTGTATTTCCAGATACCTGTGGTTTTGGTGACAGGGACGACCACATACCTGTTAAGACAAGTGGAGTGAACCAAGGGAAGTCCACAGTTGATAAAGCAGTGGTCCCAGATACAGGAAGTGGATGGGACCTTGTACTGAGCGATCCAGGCTCCTCCTTCTAGGGATCCAGTGCTGCAGCTTTTACTGCCAAAGGTATTGCGAGTCGAAGGGCTCACTAGCCTACACAACAACCACGGCCATCTGGGGGTGGACAGGACCACAGATTTGATATGACAGAGGTGCTACTGGCCTCAGATGTGGCATGAGGTGCAAAAGTGGTGTTCTGAGTGTGAGCACTGTGCTTGCTAAAGCAGGACAACCCAAGCCAGATCCTTCTTGGGAAATATGTTAGCCACTAAGCCTTTGTAGATAATCTCCATTGACTTTACTCTCTTGGATTGGGCTAGCATAGGACAAGAGAATGTTCTGGTAGTCACAAATGTTTTCTCAAAGTTTACCCAGGCCTTTCCCACCCCTGATCAGAGAGCTTCCACCGTAGCTAAGATTCGAACTGAGAGATGGTTCTATGTGTATGGTGTGCCAAGGAGAATCCACTCTGATCAGGGGCGCAGCTCTGAGGGGGAGCTGTTGAAGCACCTGTGTGACACCTACATCATAACAAAGACTAGAACCACCACTTATCATCCAGAGGGGAATGGTCAATGTGAACGTTTCAACAGGATCAACACTTCATGACTTGGTCAGGACCTTACCCCCTGAAAAGAAGTGTAAATTGCCCCAGTTGCTCCCTCAGCTCCTGTTTGCCTATAATACCACCGTGTACCAGTCCACACAGCACTCCCCATACGAGCTGATGTTCGGTCAGAAGCCACAGTTACCAGTCGACCATCTACTTGGAAATACTGGAGGTGACCACAGGGACATTCCACCGACTGATTGGGTGGTGCAACATCAAGAGTACCTGACTTCTGTCTATGCTAGTGCTAGGAGACACTTAGAACAGGCTGCGGCATATCTTAGGCATGGTGGTCCTAACACTGTAGTCCTCTTCAAAGTGGTTGTATGCACATCCCACCTCACTGAGGCCAGGCGCAGGACAAAAAAGCTTATCAAGGAAAGAAGAGTAGTTGTCCGCACTCTGCAATCATAACACATAACGCAACGTTTCGACCCACCAGGGTCATCATCATTTATGTTTTTAACTCAATAAATGTAGTTCTTCTGGGAGATTGTAGTGTGCGGTCCTGACACTGTACCCATATTACCACCTGGCACTCTAGTCTTTCAAGTGGGCAGTGGTAGTGTAGTGGTTAAGAAGCTGGGCTAGCGTGCAGTAGCCTGAAAGTTATTGGTTCAATTCCCGGCTCTCACTGTTATGCCCTTGAGCAAGGCACTTAACCCCAAGTTGCTCCGGGGACAATGTGATCCCTTGTAATATAGCTGACATACAGTATGTAAGTGACTTTGGTCAAGAAGTGTCTGCTAAATATAATGTACATGTAAACTCTTGCAAGAACCATTTTCACGGTCTCCACAAAATCCAGGATACATGGGTGTCTACCAAGTATGAAATTGTGGAGTGTCTTGATAGAATTGGCACACACTATAAGATCAGGCTGTATGGGAAAGAGGGCCCCCTTAAGACGTTCCACTCATAATCCTGCCGGACAGCATTCAAACCCCTTCCAACTCCCCACAGTCTGTTTCACATGAGTTCTCTGCCAGTGTAGCAGAAGTAAATATTCTCCCCGTCCCCTTCAGGCCTTGGCAGATAGGTATGCTACCAGGATGGTGAACTTTAAAGACAGGTGTGTACTGTATGCAGAAAGGCTGACCTGCAGCGCTGGCACACACGCCCACCCGTGGGTGGTGATCATATACTGTACGTAGCTTTCTCTCTGGGAGAACACAGCCAGTCATTTGATATTTTTGCCGCATTGGTGTTTGTGGTTGTTGTTGTTGGAAGAACATGGCTTTATTCTTAATTCTAAGACTTCATTGCTTCTCTCGCATGCCCGGCCTGTTGGCTGTGGATAACCCGTTGCTTTTAAAGAGAGCAAATGCACATGGTTTAGTGTCTGAGCAATGTTTTCCCTTGAGTTATTTGTTTTTTGTATTAGTTCAGGCTGTGAGAGGGTTTGTCTGTTTGTTTGTTTGTACCTTATTAGAGGGGATGCATCCCCTCTATTGAAATCCGGAGACTTATTACAGTGCATGAAAATGCACTGTTCTGTTATCCGAAGTCTTCTTCTTCTTCTTCTTCTTCTTCTTCTTATTCTTTCCACCAAATTTCTGCGTCTAATTCAGCTTCAACCTGTAACGTAGGTCTTGAAAATGACACTTGAGGAATGTATTTTTCACTTTTGTAAACTTTATACTTTTTGAGATATTAACAAAAAACAAGCTTATTTTTCCCCATAGACTTTGCATTAGCACTATGACATCACAATGGACTAATTAACTTGATTTGCACCTGTATCAACTTCCAGCTGCTCACTATTAGGACCCATCAAAAAGCTAGTTAAACTGATTCCACCTGTATCAACTGCTTTCTGCTCAATTAGGCCAACTCTCTCTGTGTATCTCCATTCTACAAGGATATAAGGCACATTCCATCCAACTTTCTATCCATTCATCCTCTTCAAACCATTCACTCATCTACCCATTAAACTATCCCATCAACATCCATTAAACAATCTGCCTATCAACATCCATTGAACTTTCTGTCTATCAACATCCATTACACTATCTACATTTAACTTTTAAACTATATACTCTGTCTCAGGCTTTAAACATACAATCTGGCTCTACAGATCCTGTTCAACTATTTCCTCTGCCCACAACTGTTTCAAAATAAATGTACTCACTACAATAATTCACTATTAAATAATTTAACTATTTAAACTACTCAACTATTTAACTGTTCAGCCATTTCAACTGTCAGCTGTTATCAACTATGACTTCTGCCAACTGTTATCAAATAAAAGTTTGTTTTGCATTTTATGTTAATATACAGTATGTTTATATTTTCATGCACTGGTAATTTCCTCGAAATTACATTTTCTAGTTATTATTTTTTTTCTTTTTACCTTTTTGTGCGCGCTATTCAGCCCAAACCGCTTAACGTACAAATTTGGTTGAAGCACCGTTCCGTAGATCTTCCGAGGCTTTACTGTCCTATCCGTTTTTCATTTTTGAGAAGTTTATACTTTTTGAGATATTTGTAATTAAAAGTGTATTTTTCCCCCATAGGCTTGAATGGGGGCTGTGATGTCATAATAGAGCCAGCTGCGCTCGTTAAGTAGTTCTCAGAGCAGTTCCCAGGCTAATCAGAACACTGGCACAGGTGTCACCTGTGTGGAATTCAACTGTCTCCGCTTCTAAGCATACAATCTAGCTCTACCTGAACTACACATCCTGTTAAAGTGTTTTCTGTGTGTCAAAATAAAAGTCCCAGCCATATCTCATGCATTCAGCATTATATCTCCAAAACGGCTTGACGTACATGCTTCAAATTTGGTACGAGTATTTTTATGGACTCAAAGATGAAGTGAGTTGAAGTTGGAGGTTGAAGGTCAAATGTCAAGGTCAAAAACACCTTGAGTATGATATCTCAAGAATGCCATGTCACACAAGATTCAAATTTGGTTACTCCAAAAGCACCTTTGCAGGTATCACAATTACCCTACCAACCAGCTAGCAGCAAGCTCAACCGCCCCACCAACACCCCAACCAGCAGACTGTAATTCCTCTGAATTTCTAGTATTCTTTTGTTTCTTAATTTTGCCTACTGTTACTCAACTACCCATGCCTATGACACCTAGTGGTGTACTGTGTTGGTGTTGCCTGTACTATTATAGATTATTTCCAAGACAAATTTATCTTAAGGTAGACAATAGAATGACATGGCAGGTCAAGGAAAGCATCAAGAAAAGCAAAGATTAAGAAATAGTTTTTGACATAGGCAACAAGTGTGGAGGTGTTTTTACACTTTTCAGACACTCAAAGTTACTATGGAAACTATGGATATTGTTTTAGAACCAACAACCTCTGGGGGTTTTGTGTGCAAAAAGTGGAATTAATTGTCAAAAAATTAGAAGAAAATGTGAAAATCACTTTTCGGACTAGATATAATCGCTTATTTTAAAACATACAGAAAAAAACACTAAAGATGGATCGTGAAAATTTGAAGACAAAAAAAATCTTGTTCCTTAGACTCTATATTAGCAAAATATGCAAAACAAAATTAAATTTTTACATGAAAATCCAGCGGGACCCTATTTTCCAAACAGCGTACTGTATTACTACCTCTAATTCGCCTGCTGACAGACTTTCTAATCCAGTAGATGGCAGTGTTCTATGGGACTCATAACACACAGAGCTAGCGAACCTAGTTCTTACAGTAAATATAATAAGTTATGCCTTTTACAACAAGCTTTTTGATGGAAAAGTGGTGTTTAATTTCCATAATCTTTGTTTAATGAACGCATAAAACCATCAGTTTGTAAGCAAAATCAAGAATAGATAGTTGGAGACCAATTACTTTATTAAATAATGACTATAAAATTATAACTCTTGTTTATGCTAACAGATTAAAAAAGAAAATCCACACCATTATAAGTGATTCCCAATCTGGTTTTATGAAGGGTAGATCTATCCACAATAACATTCGCTTGGTGAGGGCTTCTTGTTATTTCTTGATTTTTACAAGGCCTTTGACTCTATTGAGCATTCTTTTATTTTTCAATGTTAAAAACTATTAGGTTTTGGTGATAAATTCAGAAATAGTATAACTTCCCTATATAACAATACTAACAGCTCCATCTCCACTTCACCCCGTTCTAATATCGGACGTGGAATCAAACAAGGCTGTCCTATTTCTCCCCTTCTTTTCATAATAGCCACAGAAATGCTCTCTGTTCTTATAAAAAACTCAAATATTGCCCCACTTGACGTTTTAGGATTGCCAGTTGTAATTAGCCAGCTGGCAGATGACACAACTATTTTTATGAAGCATCTGGCCGAGACACCAAAAGTTTTGAAGACGGTCGAGTCTTTCTATAAAGCCTCTGGCCTGAAATTGAATTCAAATAAGTGTGAGTTAATGCCTATCCACCAGTGCAATCTAACCGAAGCTTATAACATTCCCTAAAATCTACAGTTAAATACTTAGGTATACATATTTCTAGTGATCCAACAGAAAGGGAGAACATGAATGTGTCAAGGATAACCAATTGTCAGGCTAAACTTAATTCATGGTTACTGAAAGACATTAACTTACTGGGTAGAGTCTTTCTAACAAAAATGGAGAGTATCTCAAGGTGTATCCCGCTTATTCAATGGCTATTTCCAAGAGTGCCATTAAAAAAATCAATCAAATAAACTTTGACTACATATGGAAGAAAAGGGTTCATTTTGTTAAAAGATCAGAAATCATAAAAGACATCAGAGATGGAGGGTTAGAGGCCATTGATATTGACTCCATAAACGGAACATTAAATATCAAGTGGCTGAAATCATTCTTAAACAACAGTACCAGCTTCTGGTACCATATCCCCCATGAAAAATTCAAGAAATAGATGGTATAGATTTTTTCCTTAAATGTGACTTCTGTATTCAGAATCTGCCCATCAAATTATCTCTCTTCCATCAGCAGGTTGCTCTATACTGGAAGATTCTGTACAATCATAATTTTACCAATCACAACACACCTATCTGGAACAAAGGATACATTACTATAAAGAAGTCATCCTTGTTTATCAAAGACTGGCTAGAGAAGGGCATCTGGTCAGTCCTGCATTTAATTGATTCTAATGGATGTCTTTTAACATATCCAAGCTTTTGTTTGAAGTATGAGTTAACCTGCAACATTGATACATATCATTATGACCGCCGCTAGCGAAGCTAGCGAAGCGGTCATTTAGGGATTGTCAAAGTTTTTTTTTTCCCCCGTCATCTACTTCCTGAATTTTTGGTCAACGATACCCGGGACACCGAACCACCGGGGCACATGAAATTTGGTGGGTATGTAGCCCCACTAGACTTTTACGGAAAAATTTGGTTTCGTCCCCGGGGGCCACTCCCCCCCCTGTGCTGGGCCCCCCGAACCGCAAAAAAAGCAGTTTTTCCTAAATAACTACCTGAACCGTGGCACTGAGGATGAAGAATCTTTTATGGTATGTAGGTCTCAAGGGCCCACATCAACCTGGCCCATAATCACTCATTTGTGATTTGCACCCCCCCGGTAAAAAATGAAAATGCAATATTATTCTGCTTTAATCGCCCTTATCTTCAGTTAAGATGTTCATTTGGACATGTCAGTTATTTGCACCACTGGTTAGATGTAAAACAGCATTTCGTTTCAGACTACTGTTACTTAATTTGTGCATTAACAATAACGTTTCAGACTACTGTTACTTAATTTGTGCATTGACAATAAAGTATCACATGAACTAAAGATGACTAAAATCTTATGTAGAAGAAGAAACATTCACAAAAAATCCATCCATCCAAAAATGACCTTTGTTTTTGGAACTGACAGAGATGTTTTTGTTTATAAATAAATAAATAAATAAATAAATAACATTATGCTGATACCTTTAGCTTTTCCCAAATACAATGTAGCCTACAGGTGTAAGTGACCTTTCATCAATCCAGTTGCAATGGATGAACTGTGATGAACTGCCCTACTTGTGATTGTTTAGAGATTTTAAAGGTTTTATAACAATGCTACATCTTCTTTGGCTATTCTACAATCTATTCACCTTTCAGCACCAGTAGGCTACTTTCTGTGCAGCCGCACACACACACTCAGGCATGCCAAACAAGCTTCTTTTCGACGGTCTTATTTTGTACCGCTATGCGGTACATCTAGTTCTGTATTTGATGCCATACCTGACTCCATTTTAGGCCTAATAAGAGGAAAAATTCAGATCCCAATATTTGTCCTTCCCTACCACAGCTCTTTGTTGAAGGTTGTGCCTTTAAGAGTTTTAGATTCTCCAACAAATGTCTTAGAAACCTATTTATCAACCTGTCTTACCCCTTATTAACATATAGAAATTACATTTTTAAAGTATTTTCAAAGAATCGTATACATCTTTTGCAAACTAAATACATGAGATATCCCATAATGCCTAAGGCCAATAAGCTACATTTCAAAACTTTGAATGGAATATACCCCTCCAACGAATTAATCAAAAGGCGCTTTGGGATTGAAACTGATAATTGTGTATTTTGTAATGGGCTGGAAACCGCTGAGCATCTGTTTGTCGAATGTGTTTATGTTAAAACCTTGTGGCTTGACCTTCATAACTGGCTCACTCCTAAATATTTTATGTTAGATAACTTTGACTTAAAGGACATTATATATGGACTCTTTACTGTGAATGATAAAGATGATCTCTTAGTCAATGTGATTGTTATTCTCTGTACATTTTTTATACATAAATGTAAATACTCAAAGGTTAAGCCCACTTTTAGTGGGTTTTACAATGATTTCCTTTACAAAATCCCTTAAAGCTATGAAGTCTAAGAAAGCAGTACAACTTTTAAACAGTGTTACAGAATATGATTTAATGACTAAGCCCTAGTTATATGTTTTTTTTCTGTTGTGTTTTTTTTTTTTGATTATTATTATTTATTTTTTTTCTCTTTGCTTCCTCCTTTTAAATTATGTCTGATCCTGTACATAGATGGATTTCTCATGGATTGTTTTGACCCATGTTTATTGTACTTGAATTACCAATAAAATAAATAAATAAATAAATAAATAAAAAAGATCTAGGTGGCTCCTCTGCCGCAAAGATTGTCTCAAAAACACATGTACTGAATCCACAAATGCGAAAACGAAAACTGCGTGTGCTGGTGACAAAATTAGATTTCACAAAGGCAATTTTCAGTTTCACAAATGCCATTTTGTTTACAAATGCACATCTATATTTGTAAAAATCAATATACGAGTTACAAATATGATTTTTTTATTTGTAGATATCAAAACACACATGCAAATCAAGAAATATTTGTGGATCCCCCTCTGCGCATACAAATATTATTGAGACAAATACGCTACTTTTAAAATTTAATTGCAATTATTTGGCACTGTCAAGAAGCATTATTGAGTTTTGGTTTAAAATAGGCTATGCATGGAAAAACGGTAAGTAATCACTAAACAGCCAAGTTGACACAAAGATTAAACTGTTATCTCTGTTGACATATTGTTTTTGCATTTCCATTTGATTTTCCCATTGAATGCTAGCTTAGGCCAAAAGGCCATTCCATCATATGGCCATTTAAGGAAGATTATACCAAAAGTGGCCTTAATGGCTCACAAACACTCAAATGTGCCAATTTGTTGCATGTTGCTTTATCTGATTTCCATGCCCTAGACACACCCTATTAAAACAGGAAAATTGCAGCTTTCCAATTGCTGGTGCACTTTGTACGGTCCTCTGGAAATGGGCCCTTATTAGCCCTAGTTCTAAATGTTTACTTGGCAATGCAAAACGCATAAATGTAGGTATTCAGAGGTCCTGATTGTCGTATGTCGCTTTGGACAAACGCCAAACACCTTTTGAACATGACTAGCCTACACTGCAAAATCAGTCTGGAAGCCCACCTCTTGTGCTGTGGAAAAAGAATACTATACAAGGCAACATGCTGGCTGATGTCTGTTCTCTGGGAAGCCTCAAACTGTTTGTACTGTGAGCGTAAGGTATTCCATCGCTGCTCTCCCACAGCCACAAATCAATAGGCCTCTCTTTATTAAGTTCCCCATCTCATGCAAGCAGGTGAGGTAGGCTTACAATAAAGATTACAAGGGGTAAGCTAGCTTACTATTATTAACAAAAGCAATTTAAACAATGTAGGCTACTAGTGGCCATTTTAAGAAATTACGCAAATGCCAAAATTCTTGATTCCGGCTCGGCCTACACTGCAGTGACCTTGTACGACCACCGGGGTTCGCAAAGTTACATTAAAGTTACCAGTGACAAACTGTTATAACGAGAAAACACACACCTATTCTCAAGTCCAGAGCAGCACCTGCTGACATGCGATAACAGTGCCACCGGATCGATGACAAACGCCATAGGTCTGCGCGTCATCAATTTTACCGTTCTTGGATCAGCTGCCATGGAGATTTCCCAGCTCAGCAACCTCAGAGGTGAGGTAGGCTAACCTACACCAACTGCAGCATAGTTTCTTTAACGGACATTTCACAGATTGTGTCAAACCTCACTATGTTTTCGTTTTCTAATGGAACTACGTGGTGCTGAAATAAGCGCTTCCTGGTTGCTAATGAAGAAACAGCAAAAGTTGGTTTCATACCTTTAACTTGTGGAATAGGCTAATTTATGTTAATGTTATAGATATATACCATTCAAGTGACATGAAGACCTGAAACACATCAACTCAATTGACACTGTGTGAGCCACTAGCCCATGAGATTAGTAAGATAGGCTACTATTTCTAAAAGGACATCGCCCCGCATACATTCCCATGACACGAAGACTGGCGTTCAAAGGGTGTGTGTCCTCTGTTGTGGAATTTGTAGGCTACAAGCCCCCTGTAGATGCTTCGACTGCGCAGTCTGAGACGAGAGAGGTTAGACCGGTCCTGTAACTGCAAAGAAACTGGGAAATGGGTGTTTGAAAACGAACATGATTTCTTCTTGCGTTTAGATTTCATCAAGGATTAACAGGAAATTGAATGATTATGGAATCCGATCCATGAAGGAGCTGCATCAAACAACGGATACATTTACTGCATCAAACAGTTAAGTGAATTACGGTGGGTGAGTTGTTTTAGGCTATAGGCTATGTCAAACCTACAGTTTCTAAAAGTTTTGTTCAGTTCATTTTCACACTCAGAAATAGCAGATTCTGTAGATTAGGCTACTGATTATGCATATTTAAAGGATTAGCCATAAAGTAAAGTAGCCTATATAGCCTAATTTGTTCTTTATTGTTTAACACACAAACCCTTTAAGGAACTTATTTTTTTTGCAGAAATCGTAGGCTATGTCACTTTTGAATCAGTGAACAGTTTGACTGGTTACTCAGGTGGTCACTGTTTTTCAGCCATCCCACTCTCTGCACTCTCTCAATTGCCATCATTGTCTGTCACCAGCACTTCTCCACTGTGAATCTGTTGCATGACATACTATCCCATTTGTCATATTGTCCTTGACACAAATGGCATTTGTGCCTACTTCACCACAAGGCAAACTTTGCCACTACTTTGCCACAAGGCATGCTAAAATGATCTTGTACAAACACACACACACACACAGAAAGAGAGAGAGAGAGACAGAGGGAGAGAAAGTTCTGAAATTCTACTTTTATTGATATCCATTCAGTGTGGTTATGACTTTCTTGAATTTCCCCTTGGGGATCAATAAAGTATCTATCTATCTATCTATCTATCTATCTATCTATCTATCTATCTATCTACATGACAATGACAAATGTACACAGTCCAATGATGTGGCAAGCGTCTGTAGGCTACAGTTTACTGATCGTAGTTTCGATGAAACTCTGTGTCACTTGACAAGAATCCTTGAATTTCTCCCCCAATTTTTTCTCAACCCCCCATTAAAAATATATTTTTTCTAGACGTTCTACAGTAAGGATGCTCACCACTGCCTACTAATAAGCCCTGCTTACTCTTCCCATCCCTCCCTCCCTCTATCTCTCTCTCCCTCTCTCTTCCCCCCTCAACTGTTTTCTCTGGGACATTCGGTTGTCTGTGATGTTAGTGTTCGGCATCTTTTGTGTGTGTGTGTGTGTGTGTGTGTGCGCGCCGTTACTCCCTGCTACGCTGACAACCGTGTCAGGGTGTTTGCTGATAAACGGGGACTCTTCCTGCTCTCCCAATGGCCTGAGTAAATATTTACTGATACAGATTCTGCTCTTTCTCTGCTGGATGCCTGGTGGGAGGGGATGGAGAGGCCTAATGTACACGTTCACACACACACACACATTATGCACATGCACACACACTTACAGGGCCACATACATCTCTGCTTACTCTTTACGCAACACATCACTCTCACATAATGACACATTCTTTTTCCATGTACACGTAAATCCCCCCCACCACACACACACACATATATGTATACACATTCAGACAAGCAAAGGGACTGAGTTTGTCTTTTGTGCTTTCTGGCTCCCAAACACACCTGCTCTTGCCGCTGATGTCATGGTGACCCTTTTGAACTATTAGTGTCCATTGTTTTGCTTTTCATTTCCCTTGTATGGTTGTTGACCTACTCTTGTATTTCACACAGGCTGGTCAGGGCATGCAGTTTCTCCTGAGCTGTTTAGGGGAATTCATGAAACTATTCATGAATTCATGAGATGGTGCCTGCAATGACGATCAGAAAAGGTGGAATAACCAATACATGGGATGTTTTTAATGTTAGGATCTCGGGAGTTGACAGATATGTGGAAATCAGGATAAAAATGGTGGTGAATTAGGCGTGAACTTGCTGTCTTCCTGCATGCTCACCTCAGTGGGGGTTAGGCGGGGTCCAACAATGACCTGTTGTTTGAGTTACAATAGAATCGCCCAGCAGAGTGTATTTAGGTCCAATCTGCTTTTATCATCAGATGGAATTCCGAAGGCACCACTGAATAAATGTTTGTTCTGAACAGGACTGAAAAGCATGTGGATGTTTGCAACTGGGCTACTGTTTATGCATGTGTATGCATGTTTTAATTACTGTTGTAAATAATGTTATGCACATTGATGTTTTGCAGTCCATGTGGCTGGAGTGGAGATAGCAGGAGCAGTCTGCCATGGCTCTGATTAAACTTCAGAATGTGGAGGACTTTTATGAAATTGGAGATATGTTGGGCAGGTCAGTCGCAAAACAGAACAGAACATTCAGATTTTCAAATACCTATTAGGATAACTTCTAAATGAACGGTTGTCATATATGAACAAAATTCACAGAGAGATTCTGATCAGATTAAGAGGACACAAACCATACCTCCTCTGAGAACTTTGTTTTGATGTCAGACACAATTAAGTTTGCACACCAACAATCACAGGACCATTGTGCAGTTTAACCACAGATGTGTTTTAGCCAAATATATGTTGCATCTGTAGGCTATTCATTCTTAAGCAAATGTATTTGAAATATTTTAAGTCCTATGGCTTTAAAACCTTTTACTGAATATATTGAGAGCAGAGAGCTGCTCAATCTCCCTGGCTAATTGTAGTATAGGCTAATGCTAGTGTAAAATAAACACTGAAAATCTAACAACTGCAGCTGAACAAATAAATATAAAGCCCAGTCTCCTTCTCTACCACTGTGTTTAACTGAACATATGGACCCTTTCAACAAGGTAAACAAAAACAATGCTTGAATGTTCTATTTGGGCCCCAATCTACTTCCTCTGCATTAAGATAACATATGGAATGTTAAAAAGGAAGTCTTGTTCCCATGTTATCTTAATGCAGAGGAAGTAGCAGAGAGAGTTAAAGCGGAGCTAGTAATCAAGGATCTTTGGAAGTAGATTGGGAACCAAATAGAATGTTCAAGCATTGTTTTTGTTTTTATTGTTGAAAGGGTCTATAGTTAAGTCATCAAATGTAATATGTGAAACACAGACCAACTTGTTGTTCAGCAAACAAGCAAATGCAAGAGTAAACTGAAGCCTTCCTCTCATCTTTTCTCTCTCTCTCTCGCTCTCTCTCTGCGGTGGTCCATCAGTGGGCACTATGGGCAGGTGCGGGTGGTGCACGAGCGGTTGACGGGCACTCGCTGGGCGGGTAAGTTCCTGAAGCTGCGGCGGAGCGTGAGCAGCCGGCTTGGCCTTGAGAGGAAGAGCGTGGAGCAGGAAGTGGAGATCCTGCAGGCGCTGCAGCACTCTAACATCATGGCCCTCCGCGACGTCTTTGAGAGCAAGGCCGAGGTGGTGCTCATCGTGGAACTGTGAGTGGGCACCTGAACAGATTTGTTTACTGCGTTTGTCTGTCTGTCTGTCTGTCAGATTTGTTTACTGTGTTTGTCTGTCTGTATATATGTATGTTTCAGAGTTGTGCTTTGCTTGCACATCTTAAGTGACCAGTGTAGTGTGTGTGTATATGTGTGTGTGTTTTTGTGTAAATAAAAGAGTTGTCACATGCTGCGCTGACTGGTCAGTCAATAGAGAATTAGATGTCGTCTGTTTGCAATACTGCATTCTGCACCTCTATATTTATAGGGCCCAAGCTCCTACAAGGCCAGCCACCATGTGACCTGAACTATTAGATTAGCACTGAAGTTGATTGAGGGGATTACATGGCCAATTGTACTGTCTGTGAGTCACAGTGTTGGCCGGTAAACAGCCTGGATGGAGGTGGCATTTTCCACTGGGGAAGCTATGGGCTGCAGGCGTGATACACACAAGCTATGTAACCAGAGAAAGACAGGCGGACTATTTCAAAGTTCAGGTCTTGACCACAGCCTCCCTTTGTCTGAGCATCTCTTTTGACTGCCTCCTGTGTGTGTGTGGGTGCATGCTTGTTACATGCTCAGAGATTAAATGAATCCGAAGATCCGAAGTGGCTTCAGTTCACTCATATTTGTTCTCTCGTTCTACTACTACAATTTTTCTAGTGAAAAACTATTAGGTTTTATTTATCTAAACCTGCAATCCTAGACAAGACTTGTTTTGGATTCCTCCTTCTAATCTGAGGTCTGCAGCAGTTTTATTTACTGTTTTATTTAATAACATGACATCATAGAATGTAAATGTGTCTCTTTTGAGATACTCATCTTTAATGCATTACATTTATCTTGAGGTCTGGAAATAGTTTGAAAAATGTGTCATCTGTCATGTGTATAAACTAGTGCATATACTGTATTATAAGCCGTTTCTTTTTTAAGCCGATTTGGAAAAAATCATCGATAAATGCTATAAACCTAAACATATTGGATAACTAGTTGGCTGTTTGAAACATTTTCTCTAAAGTATTATCCATTTCTTGCTGTCTTTCCTTTAGCGTAATTTACTGCTCTGTCCTTTCTCTTTTTTCTTCTTCTTCCCTCCTGTAATGTCGGCTAAACTACATACAGCTGCTGAGAACTAACAAGCAGCCCACTGGAAATGTTGCAGTAAATAATCTGAAACCAGAGATTTAAAATAACTGTGAGATACAAATCTTAGAAATGGTCCTATCGTTTCTCTCAGTGCAGATACAGTGCAGTTTATGACACATCAGCCATCATGTCTTCAGAAATGTAATACCTCCCCCATACAATGGTGGGACATAGTGTACTTGACACTAAGCCACTAGCTTTGCTTTCTCACAGCCCTTTTTATCTCTCTCCCTCGCTCTCTCTATCTATATCTTCCTCTCTCTCTCCCTCTCTCTCTCTCTCTCTCTCTCTCCCTCTCTCCCTCGCTCTCTCTATCTATATCTTCCTCTCTCTCTCCCTCTCTCTCTCTCTCTCTCTCTCTTAATCTCTCCTGTCCCTCCCCTGTTGACCCCTGGTCTTTGTGTTTCTTCATGCTTGTCTGCCTGGCTTCTCTCATCCCCCTGTGCAGGATCAACGGGGGCGAGCTGTTTGATTTCATCGCTGAGAAGGAGAACCTTTCCGAGAACGAGGCGATCGAGTTTATGAAGCAGATTCTAAAGGGTGTAGGCTTCATGCATAGTAAACACATTGCCCATTTTGACCTCAAGGTGAGAGGATGTGCAACTTGTATTTGTTTTCGGTAGTCATCGGAAACTAAGATAGAATCACATATGAAAACCATTCGAGATGTTTAGTTTTTTATTTCAAGACAAAAAGAAGCATCTAAAGAAATATACAACACCAAAGGTCTTGTTTTTGTGATTCGCCTCCCGCTTTTGTTGCAAATTGAAGAGCTGGTAGACTGTACCCTGTCTGTACCTTGTCTGTCACTGGTGTAACTGTCACAGTATCATATTGTTGAGAGTGGGGAGAGCATGAAGTCATACCATTGCTAACATTCAAAATATGCCTTCAGACATTTAAACACATCTGTGTCACATTACCAACTGATCCCTGCAGTTACAGTAGTTATAACTAGCACTACCCCAAATGCTTTCTATTTTTTGCCACATTGTCTGTTGTAAGATGGCATGATTCATATTACATCTCTGTAAACAAAATAATTTATTCTTTGTCACTATTTAGCCCCTAGAGAGGTCCTTGCTATGCATCAGATGTTCAACATGAATGCCAAGGGCGTTGCATGTTGTTATACTGCCTGTCAGAATTAGACTGACTCAAAACTTTGCACTGTTCTATTTGTTGTGCATGCTGTATGTAGCCAGAGAACATCATGCTGTCGGAGAAGGAGCAGGAACACCCTCACATCAAAATCATAGATTTTGGCCTTGCCCATCGATTCACCCCAGGGGAGGAGTACAAGAGTCTCTGTGGAACTCCACAATATATAGGTAATTATATAGAGCAAAGAGCAGGTTTCGCTTCTCTCTCTCTCTCTCTCTCTCTCTCTCTCTGTCTGTCTCTATCTGTTTGTCTTTGTCTGTATGTGTGGTGTGTGTGTGTGTGTTTTGGGCTGGAAAGAGTAAGCGTGTGTGCATGGGTCTGAGATCTGGGGAGTGATTTTGGTATGTGTGGCTTATTCTGTGGGGGAGTGGAACAGAAAATATGTGTGTGTAACCCAGTTGGCTATTTCCAGATGCACGTCTCTGTGCATTTTTGTGTATGCAGACGTTTTTTTGTGACACTCACTTTAGTTTGTGAAACCATTGCAGGTTGCCATAGAGATGTGTGTGGTCTAGCTCTGAGCAGGATGTGGTCTAGGGCTTGAGAGAGGTTAGCATGGACAGGCGTGTAGCGTTCTATCGCTGTCCAAACATGATGAGCCAAAAAACACTCTCATGATACAGCACTGATACTGATATAAAGATTCCCATCACAATGCGGCTGCAAGGTAACAAATAGGTATGACAAATGTACCATATGGGAGCCATATATTTCACTCTGTCTGACTGAAAAGTTGTGTATTTGAGCTCTCGGCTGACCTCTGTCCTAGCTTCTGCTTTGGGTTTGTCTTGTTATATAAGTGATTTGGAGGAACTGTGTGTGTCTTCACTTCCTCCAACAGGACCCGAGGTGATCAACTTTGAGCCCTTGAGCACAGCAGCGGATATGTGGTAAGGTTCTGAGGCTGTGTACAAAACACACTATAGAAACACCCCACACTTATCTATTGTCTAATTCCCCTCTCCCAGTACTACAGTACACACTTCACATTTTACTTACTTTTGAGCTCTCTGCTTTAACCACAGGATACCCTAGACTTAAAAAACTGTAAAATGGGAAGTATAAAGGTGTCATATACTGTACATATATATTACATGTATATACCTATATATTATAGGTATATATACATGTAATTTATATATAGGTTTATATATATATATAGGTATATATATTACATGTATATATACCTATATATATAAACCTGTATTTATCCAACTATACACTGAACATTATTAATCTCTATTGTATACACAACCATACTCTACCTGCACTTGGTATTTAATGCTTCTTTTGGATGTCAACTGCATTTCATTGGCTCTGTACCTGTACTCTGCTAAATGGCAATAAAGTTGAATCTAATCTTATTCTTATTTTTCAGGAGCCTTGGAGTGGTAACATACATTTTGTAAGTATCCACACACTTGAGCTGCCATGTGGCCAATCATTGAAATACATATCAACATACTTGTGCAGCTCTACCATCTTCTGTGTGATTTTTTTCCACAGACTGAGTGGCATGTCGCCTTTCCAAGGGGATACTGACGAGGAGACACTAAGAAACATAGTGGCGATGAACTATGAGTTTGAAGAACAGTACTTCAGTGAGACTAGTGCCATGGCCAAAGACTTTATTGAGAAGTTGCTGGTCAGGGACCCAAGGTATTTTCATTTGTACCCCTCTGTGTACCTGTCATTGTCCTCTTTTATGGCCTGTGCATATTACTCAATTTTTTTGTCTTTCACAATGGTCTTTTACGATTGACCATGTCAGACTATGCGATCAGAGAACCGCAAATTCTTGTTGTGTCTTGGTCGGGAAATTGGCCACATTACAAGATCATGCAGCCTATGGTGCACGTCACGGGAGTCGTAGGAGAATCCCAAAAAAAGTCTGACATGCTACACTTTTGGTCATGGAGTCGTGGAACATCGCACACAATAAATCGCTGGTTGTTGAATATGTCACATTACAAGACACATTCCTCCTTCGCCATCATTCCTATCATATTCGGGCACAACCCTGGAAATTTGTTGCCTACGACAAAATCGTGGCAAAATCGAATGTAATCTGCACAGGCCATTACCCCTTTCAAACAGACCTTGAAAAACATTTATTGATTGTGTATTAGTGTGTAGGTGTCCTACATGAATGCTACCTACTAGAGGTCGACCGATATGGGTTTTTTTCTATATATATATTATATATAGAGATGCAGGTATAGTACCTACACATTTAAGTTTACATGTTAATTGATAGTAGTTTAGATGCCCTTCCCTTTCATACTATATAGCTGAGTGAAGGTGTATGTTGGTGTCAAACTGAAAAACAAACATACTTTGCAATCGGGGGACATTGTATAAAAGATGGAAAGAAAACTATACAGGAAAAAATCTCCCCTTATTGTTCCTCTAAGATGTGTACAGTATATTAAATGTATTTAGACTTTGCATTACACTTTCAAGGGGTACTTATCAGGTTTGATGAAATCTGAAGGCATGATAAAAAAGATAAGAACTTATTTTATACATATTTTGTTGCATTTGTTCAATTTTCCAGGCCCTGATAAATGCAGCTAAAGCATACTAATTCTCAATGCAAAGAGTCAGGAGTACTCTGAGTTCAAACTTACAGGTTCCCGATCATTATAGGCTAAATGTTTTTGACAGCAAAAACAACATGTAACATGAGTCTTTCATAGTGACTTTTGCTTAATAATAAATGTGATTAATGTATGCACATATTTCTACAGTGAGAGAATGACAGCAGATGAATGTCTACTCCACCCCTGGATCAAGGTGAGGAGGATCTTATATGTTGGTTGCTGTAGAGAGAAATGCTAGAACTTTTTCTTCACTTGCGTGTTAGAACTCGTGCTAGTTATTGCTTATTACAATGACTGGGACTGGACAAATATATGTACTTCCTCTCTCTCAGCCTCTGACAAGGAAGCAGGCAGCCAATAGGAGTCGTTCCTCCATCAACATGAAAAACTTCAAGAAGTTCAATGCTAGGCGGAAATGGAGGGTGAGGTTCCATTTGTTTGGGTGTTGTAAGGGGTCTTCTTTTGAGTTGACCATGAGATAAGCCTGACATCTGCTGAGCAAATGTGGTATTGCACAAGAGCTCTTTGTTGCGCCATGTATAATCCTATACTATGAAATGCTAATAGTATCTATTGCAGAGATTACATTAAACATTTTTGGCATCTCAGATGGGTTCAGTCCCTGTTGTCCTGTTTTAATGTTAATCCAGTTTTCATGATCTTGGCAGGATTAAAATCTCCTGTTTTGCGGTGGTGCGGTATCTCTAACTCTGTTCTTCTTCCTCCACAGATGTCATATAACATGGTGTGGGCTTGCAATAGACTTTGTCGCTTGCAGTTACTGTGCAAGTCAAGTGCCAAAGTTGATGAAGAGTTGGTAAGAAAACCGGTTCAAGGTTGCCTGAACTGTTTAATGCTTAGTGAAGTTTAGTGTTCTGCAGCTCGGAGAAGGGCTGAAGAAGCCAGTTGGGAACAGCATGACTACGGCTATATACTAGATCTAAACAACTCCACAGAAGACCCCAGCCATGACATTTTCTGATTAATATTAATATTTAGATATGATTGGTTGTGTTTTGGGCTGGCCCAAACCATAGAGTAATTGTTGCACAACATCGGACTGGCTACAGTCACAGGACATTCCCAAGCTCATTAGCACAGAGATGCTCTCTAGAACCGTGGCTCTCAAACTTTTCATTATGAGGAACACCTATTTTCATTCCTAATATGAATATTATGTTTTATTGACTACCATTCACAGCCACAGCTGTTCACTTTCTGCTTTGCTGCTGTTCACCGCACTACTCCCATTTCGAGCCACGATTCCAACATTTCTGAACAATCATTTTCGCTTCCTTAGCTTGCCATCACAGCTTAGCTTTTCAGCCATTTTAACCAACAGTTAAAGTAGCCTATAACCCTATTTGCTCAGATCGGCTGATTAACAAATATTTGATTTTAAAGAAAGACAAAACCTAGTTTCGATTTAATTTCAGTGATCTTATGGTTAAGAATTTTGCATCATATTTATATATTCTTAATCATTTTGTCTTTCTAAAAAAATACTCCCGACATTTCTGATGAGTTTCATAGAATTTCATTATAATGTAATAATACGTAATTACATTATTATATGATATTATATTATATTTCCATTAATATTGTCAGCTTAAAAAATGTAGCAAGATATTTATATGTGTTAAAATAAGTAAAAGACAACAACAAACAATTCAGAAGTCAAAGAGAACAAAAGGCTTACAGAGTTTTATTATTTCTCTCTACCGAACAGAGGGGGTGTGAGAGTGACCAGGAGGATACAGAGACCAAGCCAGCATCGCTAATCCGCCGTCGCCTGAGCAGCAACTCCTAAGGATGACCACTAGAGGGAGCCACATGGCCTTACAGACTAATCTTGTCTAACAGAGACTAGATGTCTGAATGGGATGTCTGTGTTCACTGTGGCAAGCTCACTGGCTGTGTTAAACAAGTACATTTTGTCAGTGATAACTCTGTTTTCCAATAGAGCATAGCACTCTAGTTCACAGTGAAGTTATGGTAACCGTGTAAATGTTGAGTTCAGTTGTGAGATAAGAAGGAGGTTCCATTGTTGTGCTTTTAATTTCTGCGCTGTATTTTGGAGC
Organism: Alosa sapidissima; assembly: GCF_018492685.1. Lineage (NCBI taxonomy): Eukaryota > Metazoa > Chordata > Actinopteri > Clupeiformes > Clupeidae > Alosa > Alosa sapidissima. Next base: position 20,765,163 of record NC_055966.1, on the reverse strand, counting down.
ACAGAGATAAGTTATTGGGTTGAGGAATGTCACTCTGTAAATCAACCATAGCAGTATTTCTGATAGTTTGCAGGCTCTTGTTCTGCCACTCACTGTTTCTATCTCTCTCTCTCTGACATACACACACACTCACACACACGCATGCATGCAGGCACCCACGCACACACGCATGCACGCACACACACACACACAGACTGTGCAAACTATTTTAGGAGTTACTTGAAGTTATTCCTCTTGATAAATGTATTTTGTACAAACAGAGAAGTACACCCTTGGCAACAGCATGGGGTTTTAAGTGAAAGCTGTTTACATAGTTTTTGTTTTTTCTCATACTCTCTACCTCGGTTAAATGACAGCCTAATGCATCAAACCAAAGCTGAGAGTTCTGAGAGGTTTTTTATACAATGCAGCATGTTTGCCCTTTGCAACAAATATGACTGCTTTACAAGGGCCTAAATGAAAGTACTTATTAAGCTGTATCTTGGTAACATTTCAAATTTTGTTTGCAAAAATATATTATTTTATTATTATTAAAACAAACAAACAACAAACATTTGAAACGTTTCAACGTGTGAGGTGATGTGTTTTGAAGACATGTTTATCATTAGCATTTTATATTTGTATTGCTGTGTAGTTTAAGTTACCTAGTTTAATACTGAATAACTGATTAAATGTTTTTTCCCAGCATCAAAATCTGGAGCTGTGTGTTTTATTCTCAGTTGTTCCTACCAAAATCTCTAAATACATACATATTAATTTTCCACATTTAGGTTATGTGTAGCCTACTTGCCACCTCCTGGATTTACACATTTTTCAATAAATATGTTCTCCAGTGGAAAAGTAGGTTTCAGATCGCTGGGTGTAGGCTAGATGTTCACTGAGCTCGCACAAGGACATTGGCACAAGATCCTCCGAGGGAGGAGAGATAGAGGTGTGACATGGTGGTTTGGAATGGCATGGCAAGCGAGGGCATCCAAGTATCCAAGGAGTCAGCATTCTTTGAGGGAGAGAGGGAGGCAAGGGAAATAATAATGCTCTCTCACTCTCTAAATTCCTAACGCTGCCCATGCGAGTGCTCTAGCAGACGACCCGCCTCGGACCTCTCTCAGTCGCCAAAGGCAGTCAGCCATCAGATCTGTTCAGTCGCGGGAGGAAGGCCGTTGCCATAGAGCGATTCACAACAGACGCAACCAAGCACAAAAAAGGGGTCTTTGATAGGCTAAATGTGAGTATGATCTCATAATTTAAAAATGAACCTGTCAACGAGATATGTGTGTGATTTATACTTGCACGTTGTCGCTGGCTGTCAAACATCAGAAAGTAGGCTATAGCCTATGTAATATAATTGGCACTGACGCGAGGCGCGCGACTCACACAGGCAGGCACGCACAAACGCACAGACAAGCGAGTCAATTATCCACCGGCGAAGACATTGTAACGAAACTGGTAAGGAAACAGGATATGGTACAGAGGCGGTCAGGTAAGATACTTGAAAAAGCAAGTTGTGGGAGTGGTATAGTGTAGCTTTAACACACACTAGGCTCCAGATCAAATGACGAACGACTCACCTGTGGAACGGTTTCAGGTCCGAGCTTCACGAGTGAAGGTCCTTAGTGGAAAGACCTGGATGAGTCCTATTTTGACTAAACGACGCTTCTAATTCGTATTCAAAGTCGGACTAGGCTATTTTACATTTTTGCCAGTGGCTTTTGGCAGCATCTGGGAGCAGTAATACCACAGAACAGGTGAGTTGGTCTATTGTTAGAGCAACTGATATCTTGACTTGAGTCACTTGACCTAGTAGGGGGCCGTAAAAAAGATTTAGCTAACAACGAAGTTTATATGGTCCTTTTTAACATAGACATCATATTTCTCCTAATCCCCAGGCCTATAGTGTTTGTGACTTTTCATATTAGGCCTATGTCTAAAAAACCGTTGATGAAGAATTACTTCTGTAGCCTAGTAGGTTATCCCAGTCACTAACAATTGATATGGGTAGACTATAAGGATATGCCACAATAACAGTTTTAAGTATTTGAATTTTGCTTTGATTATGTTAGTTAATAGTTTACATGGGTAGATTAATTGCCGAAACCTGTTAGGTAATGACACTAACTTGTCTGGAACCGTGTCTGCAAGAGCTATAATGATAAGAGCGATTAATATTTAATGTCTTAACAAAGGCATCAAACCTCTAACACAGCCTTGGTGACTCTTCACATTATGTTTAAAAAAAGTTGATTAATTCTTTCAGTAGTCCACCCCAGTCACACAGTCACCGGGAAATATCACACATGTATTTGAATGACAAACATTTGATGTTTTGCTACAACGTCAGTTGTAGACCTAACTGTTTGGATTATGTCAGTTAATGGTCTACATGGGTATTTCCCGGAACACTACTTGTTTGGAACTGCCTGCAAGAGCCATAATGATAAGAAACCCTGGAATGCCAGTTTGTTTGCTGTGATGTTTAGTTTAACACATTGCCTAGGTCAGGTATTGGTCTATGCCAACTGTAAGAATTAAATACCAGAAGTATTGTAAGTAAGTTGATAATGCACTTTTCGGAGAAGTGACATGGTAGGGTGTGAGGTCATGCACTAGCCCATGTTACTCCTTCGGCCCTACCTGTTTGTCTCATGTTGTTTACATTCCTTTCTGGTTTGTTGCCTGTGACCCCAAAGTGAAAATGCGGGGGAGGAGGGAAGGACAATTCATGCCTCTGGTCTGGTCTAAATTTAAGCCTGCCCACAAGAAATTAGTTGTTTGCTTACTAGTGCTTACTTGGTGTCCAACACCCAGTTTCCAGCTTGCGCACAAACTCTTTGTTTACTTTTTTGTCTTGAATAACCAGTGTTTAATTCCCTTCTTTGAGAGTTGAATAAAACGTTTATGGCAAGGAATGTAAACCTTGTCCCTATGTGTTTTGAAAGGAAGATAGGCCTACTGAAGAGGGCAAAGTCAGTATTATGTAAATAAATGAATAGAGGGATGCCATATGGTTGATTGTGCAAAGTGAGATGCAAAGTGATATCCTGAACTTGTACCACAGGGAGGATTCTGAAGTGGTCTGATGACATTCCATCATGCACATGATCCTAATGGCACATGTATATTTTAGCATTTATCTGTGATCAGATCCACCTTGAAGATTGTCACATATACTTTTCTTTCGTTCTTTATCTATTCATTGCTTTTCTCTCTTTCTTCACTTTGATATTGTTTTCCTAGTGTCTACATAATCACATACACACCCAGCTCATGTCTACACCCCTCCCACACACACACACACACACACACACACACACACACACACACACACACACACACACACACACACACACACACAGGCACGCACACACGAATAGACATACAGGCTAAGGCATGCACTCCCAACATAAATCCCCCTCCCACACACACACACACGTACACACGTGTAGACCCACCCACTGACATGCATCTCATACGTCCCAGCCCCATACACGCGTACATGTATGCACACAGGAGAAAAATTCTATGTCCATGGAGGTGTTTACTCCCTCCTCTCTCTCACTCTGTGCATTCTCTGTGATGGAGACCATGTGTCTGCTGTCAGTGCAGGGCCTCTCTCTGGACGCTGGTGCCATCCGGAGCTGGAGGAACTCTCTGCCTTATCTGAGTTCTCCAATCCTAATGGGCCTCTCACAGGCGGCGTAACATATAGTGCTGGGTACAGCTGGGTGTGGGGTACTTACTACAGTGTACTCTGGTTTGGAGTGTGGTTCTTTATCTCATGCAGACATATGATTTCTTTCCTCTCCTCATTTCTTCGCTTTCTTTCACTGTCTATTTGTCTCCATTATGTATGTCTACAGGTACCTCTCCCCCTTTCTTTCTTGTATACAGTCATAGCTGAAGGCTATTCTTATGTCTGTTTTTTTTTTTTTCTGTGGAAGACCTGTGGATGAATTGTAACCTCTCTTCATTGTCACGGAACCCACCTGAATAGCAGCCATTTATTAAACAAAATCTGTCAAGCTGAACAAGGAAGCTTATACAGAGAATAATGAATGCCTCTGTAATCCAAAAGCATCCTGTGGCAGAGATAAGAACAGGTATTTTGTCTTTATCAGGAAACCCTGCAAGACCCTTCAAAAGAAATGGTGGCAATGACTTCGTGCCACTAGGGGGAGTGACCAGCATAACATCCAATGGGACCTGAGAACGATCCAACTCTGATGCACATGGTGACATTTCTCTGGAGTGATTGTTGATAACCAAAAGAGATTTTATCGCTTTCTGCAAGGGACTTTACTTCTTGAGAATGTCTTTGTTTGCACTGACACAAATACCTTGATGTAAGCTACTGTAGATGACCTTTAATGTAGGCTATCTGATGACACAGTTTCAGGTTCAGACTGACTTCCAATGGAGCACTGAGATAAATCTTTTGAAAATAAGTTTCCAAGTACACATTGATGCAAGGCTAGGCCTACCATCCACACACTGTGTAGTCATGTTGAACTGTTTCAGTGTAACATCCATAATTTAAGGTATAACTAACACGATAAAGCATGTGAGTACAGACAAAGATAAAGGTATATGATCATCATAAAAGTCGCCAAGACTAATTGTAATCCCAGTGCTAGCGTTACCATGATTTGGTTTTTAATTTTCTCCCAAAACCCCTGCCATTATCTCTTCACAGATGATCGCCACACCTCCCAGTATACCAGGGTCCCCCATGCCAGTGGGTCGCTGTGTGCCCTGCCCAGCTCCTCCACCCTGCTCTCCCTGCCCATCTCCTCCTCCTTCCGATGGTGGGGTGAAATTCAGGAGGCCCCCAACGTTGTCTCCAGGGCAGATGGACACCCTACGCAGACATAGTTGGCAACCTGGAGCTGTGTTGCTGGCCAATATGCCATGGGATCAGCGCAGGTAAATTAGACAGCAGGAGTTAGGAGTGGGACATCAAGGTGGAAATCAATGACCTGAGGACGGGAGGCTACTCAAACATTAGTTCTTGACTGATCTGGTCTGGCAAAAATATTTTTGATATTATTATTAATGTATTAAATTATTATTAAAGGAATGCCTAAGGAATATGTTGATTGGCTCACACACACACACACACACACATACACACACACACACACACACACACACACACACACACACACACACAAACACACAGAATAGACAGCTAGAGGACAGTGAGGGGCAGTTCACTGAATTTGACCAACAGTGTACTGTGTTAAGCTGATGATACATGGGGCAACTTTTTGAGCAATGTTGCTGGGCAATGTTCCTTGTTTTTGTGGTTCTGGCATGTTCCCATTGATATTGGGCAACAATATCTTTCCTGGTAAACTTTAATCATCAGTAGGCAAATGATCATCCAATCAGAATAAATGGAACCGGTTATGTGGTTGCCCAGCAACATTGCTCGAAAAGTTGCCTACGTATCAGAATCAGACCCTTAAGTTGTGCCTGGTAGTTGTCATTAACTACATTAAGTCATTGATCTAGTTCCCTCAGGGTGTTAAGCACTTTTTGAATGTAGGTTTCTGGCAAACTGTAGAGAGCTGTGTCACTAAATGCTAATTATGAAAGAGGAATAGTGATAACAAAGCTGAAACTGATGGCTCTATTTACTCAAAGGGATTAAGAGCGGTATTTGCAGCCTTGACAGTGAAATCCTGTTTGCGCCACAGTATTTTAAATTCAGTTTTATTTACATAGTGTCAAAGCAATTAAAATTGTCTCAAGGGGTTTTACATAGCTTAGATCTAACACTGAGGTTAAGTATTTAGCATTCACAACAGTTTGTCCTCAGTCTGGTAATAGCGATGCTAACACATAAGTTTAATGACACAGAGCTGTCTAAAAAGGTCTCCTTTTGACTCTTAGTAATATTTTAGCTCTAGTTCTTGTCATGGTCTCAGAGACAGAATTATGGAGTACATAATGTACGTGGTACATAGAAGGAGCTCATACCTTTCTCCTGGTGTGCGAGACCTGCTTTAGTCTCCTCTGTTTGATTCTCTTCAGATGTTTCCTTGCTTGTCACCAGGTTCCTGTCGCAGATATATACTGTACATATGCTTGCATCCTTCTGCTCTGCTGTGGGAGAATGGTGTTGAACTCACCAGCTTGCTCTCTCTCCCCCTGTGTCCCTCTCTCTTTCTCTGTCTCTCTGAGCATATTTTCATAGGGCTTTATCTGTGGTGTGCTCCCAGCAACAGTCCGAGCTCTTTATCACCAGAGCTGCCATGCCTTTGTTCTTATCAGTGCTGTTTTAGGTGGCCTGGGAAGACCTCTGTTTTCCCTGATTGTCTAATCACTTTTGTTCTCTCCCTATATCTGGCTCTCACCCTTTGACAGCCAGTATTGGCTGTGAAGAGTAGCATGCTTACAGGCCTCTTCTCTCTCTCTCTCTCTCTCTCTCTCTCTCTCTCTCTCTCTCTCTCTCTCTCTCTTCCTCTCTCTCTCTCTCTATCACCTAGAGTCATCACTACTTCCTGTATCACAGTTCCCCTCTCGGGTATGAGTGGGTCTCTTTTTCACTTTTTTGTTCTCTCTCTGAGTGGCAGACACTCGACTGAGTGAATTATGAGGGACTAAGACATGCTTGCTGACTGTAAGACATGCTTGCTGACGAGACAAGGAGAGACTGTGGCCTGGTGCAGAGAGCTTGGGTGAAGTACAGGTTTGAGAAATGTATGTTCAAGTTAAGTCTTTATCGTCGATTGCACATGCTCAAGTTCTAGTTTCGGTGTTGGATGTTCAGAAATGGAATCTACTGCTGGTTCATCATGTACTGTTCCGGCCGCTAAATGTTTACTTATGGCTTTATTGTTAAGTGTAACTATGGTCTTATTAATGTTGAATTTGTATCTGCTTATTATGTCAACTTTGTTGTTTGGATTGAGTTGAGTATAGGAAAACAAGATGAAGTAATAGAAGTATGACTTTAAGTATGGAAGAATGATATCAAAGTAAAATAGAGTTAAATACAGAGGAACACAGAGCATGAAAGACAGAGAAAAACGTGTGTGTATGTGTGTGTGTGTGTGTGTGTGTGTTAAACAATAAGAGAGAAAAGACATACTGAATCAAGGCCTCTGGCTTTTTCTGTGGTTTCCTTCGCGTGTCTATGTGTATTACTGAGAGATAGAGGGGGAGATGTGGGTGCCTATTGTGTACTCATCTCAGAGTCTACACACACTGTCATTGCAACATTGAGGCTCATTGTGACGGGTGGCTGTGTGCTACCATTGTACTGTCGTCTCTCTAGCCAATCCCATGTCCCAGCCGTCAGTCTATGTCGTCATTGTGCATCTCCCGAAGTGAATCTCTTTTGGGTTGTTAGTGCTCGACCAAAAGTGCAGCCTTGAATTATCACAATGGAACTGAATCTAAGATGTGTTGTTTTGTACGGAATACTGGTGGTTTTAGCTGTGATTGGAGGATATGCTCTGGGATTTTTCTTCATGTTTATCCTCGCTTTACTGCCATTTGTGACCATTGGGATGTTGGGGATTTTGGCTATAGCCATCACGCTGATTGTTGTGTTTGGAGTGGTCATACCTTTACGCAAGCGTCAAACAGTTGTTATCAGTGTAATCACTGCAGGTGAGTCAAGGACTATCTAGTAGGGTTAAGCCAGATCTTGTCAAACAGGTTCCAGGTTGGTAAGGCACAGATTTCTTTCCATACACGCTTGTTAATTTATTGTCAATTCTCTGTGAGTGCTCCACGGTTTAACTGTTCTTTTTTTTCCCCCTCTCTTTGCATCTTTTCTTCTGCAATCATGTCTTTTCATTCTGTCCATCTACTTGTCTTTCTCTCCTCCTCATCTCCTCCTCTTTCCTCCCTGTACTCTCCCATGGTGCAGCCTGAGTATGGAGAATCTGGACCCTGTGGACATGGAAAGGCTGTTGTTTGGGGCTCTGGGGGGGCGGGACCCCCGTCGGGCCCCCATCACCCACTACACCCAGGTCGAGTCCCTCTTGTCACTCACTGAGGAGGAGGCAGGCTCACAGCCACAGATCTTCCCTCTATTGGAGGTGAGATAAAGGTCAAAGGTTAAATGTGGTAGGGAGTAGGAGGTGTGCCCCCAATGAGTTTCCTGATAAGGAGAGAGTCATAGGTAGATAGCATAAAAGATTTGAATGGTGTAGTCCAGTCAAGTGTGAGCAATATTTGCATTCATATGGGTGTGAGCATTTCAGGTTGTGTATGTGCGTGCGTCAATTCAATTTGTGGTTACTGTTTGACACCTTCAGCAACTGATAGTGACACCTCAGGTGTTAAATTTAACTCTCACTCTGAACAGAAGTTGTTGCGGGTTGGGAGAGCGTGATAGATTGTAAGTAGCAGTTAATTTTACTGTGTCCATTCTTGCGATTGAGAGAGTATCCTATGGGTGTGATGATACTTGAGAGATTGTGAATATAGGATAATGATGGTTGGATCAAGTTAAGCTTATTGATTTTGTATTCAATCAAGATGATGCATCTCAGGTTTGTGTGTATGTGTGTGTTAAGACAAACATGGATAGGGTGTGTCTAGACAGAGATGCATTGATGAGTGTTTCAGGAGTGGGATCTCAGATTTTAGTACTTTTTAGGACTGTGTTTATACGTAACACGTATACGTAATTATACCGCTGTGTTGCATGTGTTTCAGGCTCTGATGTGTGTGTTTGTGAGTGTGTGTGTGTGAGAGAGAGAGTGTGTGTGTGCGTGTGTGTTTGTGTGTGTGTATGTGTGTGTGTGTGTGTGTGTGTGTGTGTGTGTGTGTGTGTGTGTGTGTGTGTGTGTGTGTGTGCATGTGTGTGTGTGTGTGTGTGTGTTGTAATTATTTCATAGGTGCTGTGTTGTGTGTGTTTCAGGAGCAGGCGTCTCAGATGCAGAGTTGCAGTGCATCGGCCCCTGCCCTCTGTGTGTCTCCCAGCAAGCAGATGCCTCCTCAATACCATGTGTCAGGTACCCATTACATGTTTATGTTGATGTTTATGTTTATGTTTATGGTATTTAGCATACTTACAAAGACACCAATAACCATTAATATTAAAATGAATAGTTTATGGTACAATCACTACATCCCACTAGCACTACCATAGCAGTCCAGAACATTACAGGCATAACAGTGATAACTCAAGGTGCATTCAGAGGCCAAATGCTCTATCACCGTCTTAACAAAACTGAAGAATAATTGGAATTTCCTGGTGATTCAGATCCGCTCCAACATTTAATGGGTTCCTCTTAGGCCCATGCTACACCCCTCCACCAAATGACATGGAAATCAATCGCCCCCCCTGTAATACTGCAGCCAAAAAGACTAACAGAGACAAAAGAAACAGCAATGAAGTCACAACCACTTTGCTGGTGTATGTGTTTTATGAATAATTGGTCAGACCAGACAGTCCAGGTGTGTGTGTGTGTGTGTGTGTGTGTGTGTGAGTGTTTTGTACAGCACACAACACAGAGTGTTCTCCTGTGTTCAGTATGTCTGTGTACGGGTTTACAGATGTAAGATCCTCCTTTTAGTATCACCACTCTATCCATCTTTCTCCATCTATCTCTATCTTTGTGCAGTCTCTTTTTTTAATCACATTAGTGGTTGGAAGCTGGAATTAAATGTGTCACAAGCTGATTTGTGGACCTTGTGAACACTAGGACATCAGGCTGTGAGGAATTTGGCTGATGTTTAGGATGTGTTGAGACAAACAACTCCATTTCATTCAAGTTAGCACTGCTTTTGTGCATGTGCTTGCTTCAGTGTCCTGTGTACAACGATGTTTGTTGTCATGGTGAAAGTGTCTATGTGGGTCTATGTGAAAAAGGTTGTTGCATGCAAATGTGCGCAAATTTAGATTAGATTAGATTAAACAATACAAATACAAATACAGAGACAACAAAATGCTGTTTGTGTCTAAGCAGAAGTGCAAAAAAGCAGTGTGTTTGTGTGTTTTTGTGTATTGGTTTGTGTCCAAGGTTTGTGCGCATCTTCATGCCACGAATCTGTGGTTTTTGTCAGTACAGTGTATGTCGGTCAGGGTGAATTAGGTATATATGCGTGCAAGGGTGTGTGCATATGTATGTCTGTCTGAGTGTGTGTGTGTGTGTGTGTGCATGTGTATATGTGTGTGTGTGTGTGTGTGTGTGTGTGTGTGTGTGTGTGTTTCAAGGTAGATGTAGTTCACAGCATGGGTTAGTGAGGTGTTTGTCAAAGCGGGCCACATTTCGGTGTGTGCCCGAGTGTGTAACACATCTGAGGATGTGTGCGAGAGTGTCTTGGCGTGCGGCTCTTGGTGTGTGCGCAGTTATGCGGAAGCGCTCTTCCTGTGTTTGTTCTCTCTGTGGCTGCGCCTGTCGTTAGTGCACAAAAGAACAGGGAAAAGGAGAGCTAGCCTGCGCTCTGGAGCTGTTTCTCTTATCTATCTGACTTTATTTTATTTTACCTTTTTTTCCATATTTATTCATACCATTTTCTTTCATTTCACAACGTTTGTACTCGTTGGAACTAATGATTCGGTGAGAAGAGAGTCTCTTTTGGCCTGGCCTGACTGAGTTTGAGCTATACAAACTGAGAGGATGCCTTGATAGCCTGTGTTGCCTGTGATAGCCTGTGGGAGAGATTTACGGGGCCTGATGTGAGTGAGTGTTCAGCTCTGCCTGTCCTGGAAGCCACAGCCTCAGTGTTGGTCTATCTGTTTTCCCCACAGGCTCCTCTCTCCGATCGGCGTTTGGAGGGTCTACACAGAGGTAGGTCACCACTTTTCTCTCCTTAAACCGTCCTTGCATGACAACTGCTAAGTAATATGCCACTGACTTTGCTATTAAGCACGGCAAGAGTCTAATGTTTTTATATATACTATAGATTATGTGTTGTTTTGGCAACTGTGGTGCAAATTAAGTTTTTGATTCTTGCACAAATACTGTCATTCAGCCGTATAACAAGGGGCTGGAAAATAATATAGGTCAGCTGGGTAATATATCAAGATGTATTTCAACTTGCTTTAGTTCATCAGCTGTTAATGTAGTAATTACAGTACATAGAACGGGAAGTAGTTTGAGAATGGGAGCATACATTTACATTGTATACATTTACCTGGCTGGCTAAGGTAAATGTGCTTGTCTGTATTTGTGCTTATGTACATTACGTATTTGTGTGTTTGTGTTTGTGTCCAGTGTGGATGCAGACAGTGAGCTGGGTTCTGTGTTGTGGGGGAGAGAGGGGAGAACGGAGGGCCAAGACGGGCTCAGGGAGGAGAGGGGGGACAAGACCGGGAGCCCCCTGGGCCGAACACTCAGCTTCCTGCGCAAGATGGCCGGGAATCGCAAGGTAAGCGCAGAATAGAGAGAAGGAGAGTGGAGAAGTGTGGAGTAGAAAAATGTGGTTGAGAGAGAGTGGAGAGAGGAGAAGTGTGGAGTGAATTTAAATGTGATTGAGAGCCAAGTGTGTGTGTGTGTGTGTGTGTGTGTGTGTGTTTGTGTGTGTGTGTGTGTGTATGTCTGTCTGTATGATTGTGAGAAAAGAATGTCAGAGTGAAACTGAGGATTCGAGTAAGTCTGAGATATGGGTGGGAGGTATGATCACTTCCTCTTCTGTGCTACCCATGGGTGTGTTGAACAGGAAGCAGTATCTTATGAGAAAATGTCTCTACATCAATTTTAACTCATCTTTTTATGGTCAGATGTTTGTCTTATCTGGTTCCGCATTTATATGCAGTGTCTTCATCACTGATCAGTTTATTGTAACATGTAGTAGTGTATGAAGATAGAAACGGATAATACAGATATCATCGCCATGGGTGATATGTGTGCTGTGTGTACACATATCGTCTTCTACAGGTTGTACTGGTCTCATATCTGACTGGTCTCTTTTTGATGAGTGTGTCATTTCACAAGTGAGATGTCTTTGGGTGGTGTTCACACATTTTTGTAACTCTGGGGTGGGTGTCTGGAGTGGGGTGAATAATAGCAAAGTTATATTTGACAACATAATTCAATTATTAAATTACTGCAGTGTAAACAGGTCTGATGGGCAATGGGCATTGTGAATTATTATGAGACCTACTGTTTTTTTGCACTCGTAATGGCACAGACTGGCCAGATGGGGGCAGCGGTGTATTGAGATGGGCTCCTGGCACTGTTACTGAACCACTTATCTGCTCAGCATAACAAGAGGCACAGCACTGTGCCCATTCACATCTGGACCCATTCTGCACACATTCCTAGTAAAAACAGCATTCAGACAAATGCCCCAAAGACAGGCCAGTTCCCTTTCCCATGATCCGTTATCAAGTAGCCCCATCGAATGACAAGATCAGCCACCCTCTGGGGTGGAGAGCAGTCTATTTCTCCATTTTGAGGGGAGTCTTGGCAAGCAGCAAGACCTGAGGGTGGAAAAGAGTGACCAGCTTCCCCTTGTCCTCAGCTAAAGGTCAAAGCTGTTAATTATTCCCTCTGAATTAAGGGATTTCTTTAATGCTATCTGTCTGATGAGGAAGGGGTGGCTGTGTCTTATCAGGGCCCTGCCAGATGGTAGCAGCTGCCCTTCTGAGGGCCAGAGCCTCTAAGGTCTCCTCTGTCGGCTCACTCAGTCGCCGTGTCGCTGAAGCGCAACAGTTTGTTTGTGCGGTGACATCATCACCCAGCGGCTTGGCCTGCAAAATTGCCCGCCCCATGTGTCTATTTTTGGGTGAATGACAGCATCCATCCGGTGCCTGTCTGTGTGTGTGTGTGTGTGTGTGTGTGTGTGTGTGTGTGTGTGTGTGTGTGGTGTCAGTGTTTGAGTGTTTGTTGTGTTTCCAGATGTATGCAAGGTGCATTGTCTGATGCATGTGCATTCAAGTTAATTTTTGTCTCTCTCTCTCTCTCTATCTCTCTCTCTCTCTCTCTCTTTGTGTGTGTTTGTGTGTGTGTGTTTCACATGATGTGTTCTTGCCACGTTTGCTCAGATCCACACCCTGTCTGTGGGTTTTGAGGTGCAATGGACCAAACTAAACAACTGTATTGAACTACTCTGCTATAGACGCCCCATTTTTCTCTGGAGTGTGTATGTTTTGGCATATGCTTGTGTGTTAGCTTAAGAGAACAAGCAAGAGAAGAGAGTTAAGTTAAGTGACTAGAAAAGGAAAGAATATATGAACAGACTGGCCTCCATGCAACAAACTAAAAAATCCTTCTTGCCAGAAAGCCACAGTCAGCTGAAAATAATGAAGTCACAGTCAAAAATAAATGTTGAGCGAAGGATGCTCATAGGGAAGCTACCCCGGGTCCGCATCTGAAGCACTCTGTTTGCAGAGCGTAAAAAATAGTTTTAGATTTTTTTGAACATATGCGCCACTGTTACGTCTGGTGTAGCCAGTTGCACTGATTACAGTGGCAGCTTATTGTTGCAAGAAGAAGCTCTGTGAACGGAGTGCTTCAGTTGCGGAACCGGTGTAGCTCTGTACCGGTGTAGCTCTGTACCGGTGTATGCTCTGTACCGGTGTAGCTCTGTACCAGTGTAGCTCTGTACCGGTGTAGCTCTGTACCGGTGTATGCTCTGTACCGGTGTAGCTCTGTACCGGTGTATCTCTGTACTGGTGTAGCTCTGTACCGGTGTATGCTCTGTACACTCTTAAAACAAATGTGTTGAAAACAACACAACTTGCGTTGTTTTTTTAACACACCTCTGTGTCCAGATATGGACAACACATTTGTTTTATGAGTGTAGTCTTTGCTTTTGATGTAGTATAGACAAAGTTTTCTCAAGTAATGTTGTGTACAGAGATGTATGATTTACTGTCAGCGGTATCTGTGGACATCTGTGTTGTGCAAAAGAAGATAGATTGTATATGTCTTTTGTGTGTGCATGCGAGAGAGAGAGAGAGAGAGAGAGAGAGAGAGAGAGAGACAGAGAAAGAGCATGTTCTCTTGTCTGGTGTGTGAACGCTACATTATTTGGTTTGTTCCACCCAATCCACCCAAAGCTAAAAGCTTCTGGTCGAAGTTTAGTTCCCGTAGACCTCCATCCTAGCCTACTCCACCCCCAGCCTTTCCCGCCCCGCTCCTCCCAGCTCCTCCTCCTCCTTCCCCACCCCAGCACTCCTCCCTGGCCCAGCTGGATAGTTTCTCCGACTGATGGCAGGATTGCATCAGCGGGGCCTCCCGCTCCCTCCACCTCTCTCTCTCTCTCTCACCCCTCCCCGGTTTTCCACCCAGAAGCCATCTGGAGGTAGACTGAAGTATGCTCTTACCCTACAGTGCCCGGGACAAACAGAGGCAGCTACTAACAGCAGTGGATATGAAAACTCATAAATGTCTGCCTCCCAATAGGATGCCTGTCTAATGTTAACTTAGCAAATTAACAGAGGGGGGGGGGGGGCACCTTTAACAAAAAACTGTTAAAGGTGCCTTTAAAGTGAACCTCTTGTGTCGCCCTCTTGTGTTCTTTCTCTCTCTATCTCTCTCTCTCCCCCCTCTCTCTCTCCCTCTTTCTATCTCTCTTTCCCTCTCTCTTTCTCTGCTCTCCTGCTTATCTCATTACTAACATACCAGAGCGGCAGTCTATGTGATGGTAATAGTTTGTGACATCTACCACCACTGCCCCTCATCACAGCTGGTACCAGTTCATCAAAATGGCTTGTCGTTTCACTTCTGCCTCTCGTCCATAAAGAACTATTCCTTTCATTTATTCGCTTGTCCTCTCTCTGTCTCTACTTCTCTGCCTGTTCTTGTTCTCTCTTTTCTTTGCTTGTCATTGTGTGTGGGTCTCTCTCACTGATACACAGATACGCACACACACACACACACACACACACACACACACACACACACACACACACACACACACATTTCAGTGTCAGACACTGTTTCCCTCACAATGGCCCCTCACAAAAGTAGCTTCACTGTATTGGGATCGCACTGCTTGGTGACAGCGCTGAATAGCTGGCCTGTGCCTCACTTAACACCTGTGCATTATCTAATATCACCCCATTCCACTGACCAGACGCCGTGCACATTAGAACTAACAACGGCTTTTACACGCCCAACACATTCTGCTCAGGCTGCTTTCACAGTTCATGAACCCACGGGGACCATTTTCACACCTCTGATGCATTTGAATAAAATCTGCACACCATTCAAACTCACTGCACCCCCCCCCCCCCACACACACACACACACACACACACACAAACTTGAATTAACAGTTACAGCTTTGTAGTTGCCCCTTAGCAACGGTTCTGTCTGCCTCATAAATGTCTGTGTTGTGAAAACACTTAAAAGCCAGGCATGTAAATGGGCTGTGAGCATAAATGGCTGTCTTTTGTGGAAGCCATCTTCACATTAGCAATACAGTGCCTCTGTCATTATGAAATGATATGTGCCAATACACAGTATATCACTGTCCCTCATAGTGAGATGCTTTTGGAAAAGACTCACCAAATCCTCTGGTCTAGATCAATGTGTCCATCATTTGACACCTTTCATGTTTTCTAGAATTTTTTAAATTTTTTTATAAGAAGCAATGATGTTCTTACAGCAGACTTGCTGCTGTCTCCTTTTGGCCAGGAGTGTGTGTTTATTTACTAACATTTGCAGTGTTTCAGTTTTCACCCTCACTAGAATAGAGTTCTCCATGTTGACAACTTCCAGGTTCCTCGACATGACCTGAATGCCATGCCCTTAGTCCTCAACTGTTGTCAGGAACCTCTTGAAGGGAGGAATGGTGCCCTTGACCTTGGACAGGGTCTGCTAGACAATGTGAATGGAAAAGGGGTGGCAGAGGCTCTGCCTTTGCAGGGCCTCAGATATCAGTAAGGGAGTACTCAGGCCCACACACTTAGCCTCTCCACACCTGCATCTGTTTTTATCTGCATCTGTGTGTGTGTGTGTGTGTGTGTGTGTGTGTGTGTGTGTGTGTGTGTGTTTACATGATGTGCAGAAGAAAGGGGCCAGCTGCACAGTAACTCATTAGTGAAGTGTGTGGGTGAGTCTGAGGGGGTTGCGTGTGATTGTTTTTGTGGGTGTATTTCTACAAAATGGCTGCTCAGGCACATGGCACCACATGGGAATCTTTATTTCTCCCACTGTAGAAATACAGCGTATGAGAATTGTGTTGAAGTGTGCCGTTGTGTACACACACATCAGCCATAGAGATCCAATTTGTAATTTCCAGCGAACCAGGGAAGATTACCCATTGATACTTTATTTATTTTGATACATGTTGTGCTTTTTTTAGTTGTGAAATAAGCACATGAAGTCACAGTGAAATTAGCATTTTAGCAGACTGTAATAGAAAAACAATTATGAACTTCTGTATTGTATGAAATTGGCAAAAACAAGCCATTTAGATCAATAAAGTGTACTGAAACCGCACCTCCAGTAAGTGTGTAGATATATAGAGATATCACATTGCTTTTTAGGGTCAAAGTGTTTGC
This sequence comes from Alosa sapidissima, assembly GCF_018492685.1. Classification (NCBI taxonomy): domain Eukaryota; kingdom Metazoa; phylum Chordata; class Actinopteri; order Clupeiformes; family Clupeidae; genus Alosa; species Alosa sapidissima. The sequence goes on along the minus strand of NC_055966.1, from coordinate 20,748,743 downwards.
TGTAGCTGTCTCCAGTAGGGTGGGAAACTGAGGGAATGGACGACACAGCAGGAAATAATTTTACAGCTGCCGTAGGGGGCAAACACCAGAGAGCAACACTAACATCCACTCACGGGACGTGAGTGCAAAACAACGAGCACAGTTCACCAGTCATTATTATGTATGGATATAACCAAGCCAGAGGTTAATTTGGGGTACGGTGCTAGCAACCTTACATTTAGCAAACAAATTGAGACGGTAGGCTGAAGGTATTTAAATTCCAAGGGCAGCAATTGCTGTACTCCATGGTAAATGATGGATGGATGTGAATAATGGGTGGTTGACAGAACAAGGAGTCTCGCAGCCTCGCGATGTAACAAATTGCTTTACTGCACTACACACATACACACCAGGCACCGGCTAGAACAAGGTAGCGATGGAGTTTCTCAGACATTTGTCATGGCAAAGCCAGCGAAAAGAAACAGAAAGCGAGTAAACTGTTGTCGGAAGAAACAGGGAAAGAGGAAACGGCAGACCGACGATTGAGGAGTGTCGTAAAATATATACTCTGAAGCTGTAGGGGGAGCTCTGCAGAGAAACCTGCAAGCAAAAAGTGAGGAAACAGTGAAGAAATTGCCATGTATGTGGTGGTTCAGTATGACGTGGAGCAGAGCTGTTATGGTGGATGTAAAATGGAGTGCAAACAGAGACTGCTTTTACTTATTTTTTATACGTACCATGTTACCTTCTGAAAGACAGAGAGGACACACTGATTCACACATACAGTACACACCGAGTTTAAGACAGAGCTCCGAATCACCATCACACACACGCACACACACACACTAACAAACACATGCACACACTAACAAACACATGCATACAACAACACACACACCACACACACACACACACACACAAAGAGACATGGCAGTTCATACAAGTTTGTAAAGACGCACACAGAAATACAGTCGCCATATGAGCCAGCACACAAACACACACACACACACACACAGTGATGCATTTTGACAACCATATATTTGTAGAAGTGTGCCTGTGCTATGTGTATTCAGAATGAATATTTATATTAGCAGAAAACAGAGTTTCAATAATCACTGAGCATTGAGCAACTAAGGGGAGAGCATGTAAGACTTGAAGTGAACAGGGACTTGCAGATGTAAGGGATGGTGGAAAATGGAGAATAAATGTGATTTGTGTTCTTCAGATAGTAAGCTAAGCAACATGCAGCACTTTTTGCGGTGGTCATGTAGCCTACCGCTATGCTGTGCATCTGTCTTTTTTTTCATGATTCCACAAAGACCTTCATACCTTTTGGTATGGATCATACCATTCATTCTCTTACTACAGCATATTTTTTTCATGTTATGTCCTGGTTTGGCCCAGTGGGCCACAGCAAATGTGATAAGAATAGGTTAATTACATCGTCCTATTTTCATTTCCTACAATTATATTTTCATTCCATCCATATAAATTACGGTGAGGTCAGTATAAGGCTGAATTCCACATCACATTATCATATAATCATATAGCTGACTGTAGGATCATAAATCATGATCCCACAGTCAGCTCGAATCCCCCTTGCCGAAAGACTTGGTATGTGTGCGCCTCTCTAAGAAGGGTCTGTATGCGGTGCTGAGGAAATGGGTGTTCCTCCTTCTCTCCAGTCGTGGACGTGGAACACACTGCAGCCTGTATAACTGTAGGTGGGGTTATGAAAACGAGGCGATGGGAATTAAATATGATTGGACATAAGATTAGTAGACAGCAGCCCACTGGGCGGACAACAATGAGAGATACTTGAACGCTATTGGTCAAGTCTGAAAGAAGGTTAGTATTACACTGACGAAAAAGGTCCCTAGGGGTGCGGCCTAACATCAAGCGGCACTGGAGAATAACTATCTACTTAGAGTTTCCTGTTTGAAAAAGTCAAGCGATTCCTGTAGCGGCAAATGGATCAGTGACAATAAAGGGGGAAAAGTTGACTGATTCATGATTTTTAATTTTAAATTGTTACCAAGGACGGGTGTTGATTTTCGAACTTTTCATGTGATAGAAAATATACCTACGTGGAAAGGCAGAGTTTTTTCTAAGGATTACCATCTGGATCACTTTTTATTGATCCAGTTTTCGGAATGTCCCGTGTTACGGACCCTCTACCAAAAACGCGACAAGAGAGAATGAAAGAAATAAATCTGCGGGTAAGTCCAGCTATAAAGTCTTTTTTTTTTTTAAAATAAGAAGTAGCCTACGTCTAGCCTAAATAGTCTTAATAAAGTTCAATTTATGTGATGTTTGTTTATCATCCCTCTTATGTTAAATAAACAAACATTAGCCTACATCTTTACTTTAGGGGTTTTCACTTAAAAGAGAATAGCCTAACAGTAAATGTTAAGGTGAGGGATGTCCTCCACACCCGTAAAATAATCTTTGTGAGTAGACGATCGGTCGCTGTTTGCCTATGTGTGGGCTACCACCGTTACCTCCTGTCCCTCTTTGACTTTGTTAGTCACTATAACTCCAGCACCATACGGTTTGGAACATCTGTTGTTTTTTGTATATATTAGAATAGTTGCTCCCCTATATTCACTGGTACAACCCTCATTACATATGCCATAGTGGATTACAGTATAGCGACTGAACAGCGTGGCGTGGAAAAGGGGGAGGGGGAGAGGGGGTCTTCTCATTGTGTGTCACAGTAGCTGCAGAAACCGCTCTCTGAAGCCGACCACGTTGTCCAGGGGATTTGAAGGAAATTGGTAGGGGGAAGGAGTTGTAGCCTATGTCCTCTTTGTACAACAAGGCTTTTAGAAAGGTCAGATGCTTACGTTTGTGATATAATTTGCATTTCTTAGGCTATACCATTCATTTGATTAAGCTTTCTTTGGCTGTTTCATATTCCATGCTCGAACCGGCATTCGTTGTAAAGTAAGCTACAATGTTGCATGTTGCAATGTTTCAGTTTTTACATTGTTTTCATTCTCAGAAACTTTATCGCAAACGCAGTGGTCGATTCTACTCTCATTTGTTAGGGTAATTTACCGTGTGCGAGAGCTTGCACGAGTAGATGCGAGTAGGGTTTTGTGTGGACTGGTTTGGCAGGTGCACAAAGATTCTATTTAATTATGGCCATAGGCCTATGCATCTCTGCTTCATAGCGACGACTTGTGAGTTGTCTAACGTCGTTTCCCTGGCTACGTTATTTCTTTGTGTTGCAGGCTACATTTGGATTTGTTCAACAAATATTTGGGGCATTGTGATTGTGACTTAAACCTTGTGTGTACTCTGATAGTGTATCAAGATATGTTTGTGTGTTTTCTGTGTGGGGAAGTTATGTTTTTGGTAGGAGCTGTACGGAGGAAGTGTAGGTGATAGTCTCTATGGTAACACAACAGACCATAATCAGAGTTTGCATTACACCATCGGACTGTTGTTTTGATATGGGAATAGCTTAGCCTAAGCCTATTTGGCTTTGGTGCTAGTTCACTAATTAATCAGATGCGTCAAATGTGATATAGGCTACATTTTCTCTCATAGTGGAGTGGTCGAAGGCCTAGGCATATGCATTTGTAAGGGAGAGGGAGAGCTTGATATGAGCCGATCTTGCTTGCTGCTGATAAATTTAAATGTGGTTGCTGGAAGATCATCCAAATTCACCGTTTTCTACACTGTGAGGATGAACTTGACTGTTTGAGGGCAGTGTGTGTGTAAGTATTAGTATATATGACTGGACCATTGGTCACTCAGGGGGGGGGAGTTGACCGAGCCAGAGGAAGTGCTGTGGGTAATGTGAAGTGACTAAGAGGCTGTCTGGGATCCACTAGTGTTTTGTTTTACAAAGCTAATGGCACATTCCTGGGCAGTGAACCCCAGAACATGCAGAACCAATGCAGAGCTGTACAAAACTCTCTCTCTCTCTCTCTCTCTCTCTCTCTCTCTCTCTCTCTCTCTCTCTCACACACACACACACACACACACACACACACACACACACACACACACACACACACACTCACACACCTACAGACAAACAGACAGACAGACAGACGTGAATGAACATGCTATACACATGCATAATATAATCTTATATGGGATACCAACATATATGGGTTATCTATGTAGGTGAAAGAGTGTAATGCCATGTATTCTCTTTTACATGGCATGTAGCACACACCCAGAGTTCTAGATGAAGCATTCATTGACAAGGCTGATTTGTCATGTCTCTAATGAACGTATAAGGAGCACATTACTGATACAGCTAAATTGGGGCATTTGGTCTAAACTTCCTGGTTTTCAAGAATTGCTCTTAACTTGAATGTACTCTTAGCTCTACTTTTCACGATTCTGTGTGTGTGTGTGTGTGTGGACTGTGGAATATAGATGTAGATGGTGTTAGAACAGTCAGGATCAGCAGAACATAAAATTGCAGAATCAGCTCTCCGTACCATTCCGCCATTTTATTTTCATGCATCCCTTGTTTTATCCGTGTGTCATGGGTGCAATTTAATGCAGGATATTTCTGTCTTTGCTTATGCCAGTCAGTACTGACACACGTATGTTATAGGCATGTAGTGATTAGCTAATTACCAGAGTAGAACAAATATATAATTCTGTGGAAATGTGAAGTATATCGGATTACCCAGTATATCACCCAGCAATCTGTAGACAGCTTTTCTGAATAAGCGGTAATTGATAAGCAGCTAGGAATTTCTATATCAGTGCATGACTTGTTGTAAGCCACATACACAGTTAATGAGAGACTGTTAACTGACTTGTAACCTCAAACACTGAACAAAACCGCCATCCTGTTTTGTGCCCATTTGCCACAATGAGTTAAGCCACACATGGTCTCCTCAATGGCATAGAGAGCCTTCATTCTTCAGTCATCCTCCCTCGTCCCAGACAAGGAGGCCATCCCATTCTTTTTTGTGCGTTTGGGGTTTTCTTGGGCAGGCACTATTTAGCCTACCTAAGGGCACAGTGTACAATAGGTCCTCCACAGGCACAGTGGGATGGACAGAGAGAGGATTGTGTACAGGGCCTGAGGGGCCAGGCATGGGACTGGAGATGCAGGATCCGTCCGAGAGCACCATCGAACAGGCCCCTCTTTATGCCCTTTCTGAAGGTCTCTCACTTTCTCTGTCTTTCTGTCCTTCTCTCTCTTTCTCTCTCTCTCTTTCTCTTTCTCCCTCCATCCCCTTCTCTCTCTCCCTCTCTCTGTTGCCTCCTTTCTCGATTACTGGTGCTTTCAAAGAAAAGAGCATCCTTCAGCTCTAGCATTCAGCTATAGTTTATCCATCATGTTTTATTTTGTAGTGGCGTTATCTGTAAGTCACTGTCTTAAAATAGTGTTTGTGAAGAGTGTGTCACTATTTTAACCTTTTGACACACATGTATGTTGACGTAATATTATGTCTGTGCAGTGTCATTTGAGTAGGTGTCTGAGGAGTCTGCTTTGACTCAGACACTTTCAGTGGTTACATTTCTGGCTTTAAGAATAGGGACGTACTTTTTGCCAGTCGAGTCAAAATACCCCTATGTGTGTGTGTGTGTGTGTGTGTGTGTGTGTGTGTTTGTGTGTTTGTGTGTTTGTGTTTATGTGTCGAGGAGCATTGATGCGCATGTGGGTGAATAAGACAGACAGAATCCACTGTGTACATGTGTCAGTGTGCATGTGTGTCTTGTCTGTGTGTGTCTGTGAGTGAGTGTGTGCGTGTTTAATCAGCCTTTTGTGTTTCCATTATGTGCTTGGATGGCTGGAACCATCCAGAACAATGGCACAAAGTCTGAGTGCTGCCTGCGCGCACCATTAACACGTGCTAGACACGGACCTCTGGCGACGTGTTCCTCTGCCAGACATACGGGTGCAAAGCGCTTCATGGGGACCACAGTCCCCAAAACACAAGCAGCTCAACGCAGCAGCCATAAATACCAAAGGAGACAAAACACAGCAACAGGCATTTCATCCACGTAAGGCTCGCACTAGTGGTCTATTTGACTGCCGCAGCTGCCCCATGCACTTTGACCTGTACAAACAAATGCAGTGTCACACACAGCCATGAACTGGGGGCGGAGGGAGGTGGGACAAGTGGTCCCCAGCTGACTTGCAGGTGTTCTCTTAGATGTAGAACACGGAAT